>NW_025777106.1:0-23105 GCF_021130785.1 Homalodisca vitripennis | reverse complement strand
GTGAGCCAGCCAAAGCCTGATACCTATTCTTCCGTTTTGAACTGGAAAGGTGTTTTCGGCTGTGGTTTACCACCTGTCCACATCGGGCGGCTGCCCTCTGTCACAACAACCCTGCATTTCTCCATCTTCTTTCCCCCTCAAAACATCGAATTTCCGCCTCAATGAACCTCAAATTGTGATCTTGAGGCTAGCCACGCGAGGTCCTTGGTTTTTTTTTTCCGGTTTGGGCACCACTGATCCCTCCCTGCCAGTTGGCCGGCAGGTCACACTGCACGCCGCAGTCAGCCCGCGGAAAGCGCGAATGAGGTGTGGTCACACCCATGCACGCCCGCAGTCCGCCGCGGAGAGCGCGCACGTATGAAAAATACCACTCTCGAACGTATTTTTGCCACGAAAACCTGAATCTCAAAATCAAAAATCAAAAATCAAAATCTTTTTTATTGCAGCGACATTGTATATACATTGTAATGGGCCAAACGTCAATACGGGGTTTCTAAAATTCCAAGCATATCATACACACAAATTACACATTCCATACTTTAACAATTTTTACAACCACGCACCCTCTTTTCATTCTTCGCCAATGCAGCCCACTTGCACAGCAGAGTCAGTCTTATAATTGGGCGGTCTCCCAGTCTAAATGCAAAAAACATCACCCGCATTATAGAATGCCTGAGACACCAAGAAGCGTTTTGGAGGCGAGTCTTTAAACGCCTTAGACGTTGGGGCAATGTTTTATAATTGGAATTGGGCAAGGTCCTGTTGAGGAACATGCACACACCGCTTGGCGAGGGTAAGGCTGTTTCATAAACTACCGTTTTTCTGTGTCTCCCAGTCCCGGTAGTTTGCTCTGCCAACGCGTCTCATACATGTGTATGTCTTTTGGCCCTCTGGTTAAGGCACATTTACTTCACCACAAAACAAAGGTTGTTTTTCCAAAATGTAGAGCGCACGGCAGAGTCCAACAGCTGCAAATTTTCCTGAAAGCTTCCCTGCACGAACCTCCTCTAAATTTGATTTTGGCGATTACTCTAATATGCATTTTTTTTTGGAGTACTGAATGATCTCTTTGAAACATGAAGTGTTTGCGCAAGCTCCCCAAAGGAACCACTTCCGTAGGCAAGAGTTTAGGATAAATCCAAGCCGTAATACCGGCCGTAATCAGTAAACCCGTGACTCGGACAGTTAATTTGGCTAAAAGATCTCAAAACAAAATATGCCTGAGCATATTTTTGCTGCGGCAAACATGTGTCAATGTGCTCATCTTCCGAAGTCAGCCCCGTCGATCGAGGTGCATTCCTAGGAATTTTGTATAGCGCAGTAACTTCTTCCAGTGTGGGAGGTCCATCTAACAAAATGGCCGGCTCACACTGGTTGGCCTGCAGTGGCGCAAGGCAAAATTTAAAAAAACGTTGGGTTTTTGAAGTAGTTTGTTGTTAGATTGAGGCTGTTGGAAGTATTGGACACAGGTTAGTTGATGTCCAACAAAAGCCTGTTGTTCCAAAACTTCGCTTGACATTGCATTGAAAAAAGAGTCGTATCATCGGCAAACTGCCACCAATTTTCCATAGCAAGAAGCGATGATTTTATATCGTTCACTGTAAAAGCAAGGTAAAAGCACAGGACTGAGTATAGACCCTTGAAGGGGGACCCTCCCATAACTCAGGTCTATTGTGTTTTGGAATGATTTATCATTTGATAATTTGGAACAACTTGGAGGATCTCTGACTTAGGAAACGAGCTAAGCCATTTAAGAGGCACGCCTCGAATGCCGTGGGACTCAAAGTTTGTCCGGAGCAGCTGGTACCGTGATCTTACGGCAGTCGAAAGCTTTGGACATGGTCGTACAAAACACACACTCATTTGTGTGGTTTCGACATTTCAATTCCCTCTACAATCATATCGACAAGACTTCACAAACTGCGTCTGTTGTCGATTGTGCCCTTTCTGAAACCAAATTGTTCACTTGAGAGCTGATAGTATTTGTCCAAAAAATCAAGCATTCTTATAAGAAAATAGCTTTTCAAAAATTTTGCCTTTATCACTGGCAAAATTGAGACAGCAGGCCGATAGTTAGTAATTGAAAGCTGGGTCGTCTTTCTTAAAAATAGGAATAACTTTAGCAATTTTACAGGAGAGGAGGTGAAAACACTCCTTTTTGGAATTGAATAATTTACTAATTGGGTTTAAGGGTTCTCGACTAAAAGTGCTATGCAGGCATTTTTTTATGAGCCATGGAGACATTTATATTGACGGTCGTTTGGATTTTTTTGGCTGGGAGCTGCTGAATAATTCGGTGAAGCTCATTCCTCCAACGACGGGACGCCAACACCATTGACGATGTGGGCCTTTGTCTTTTGCAAGGGGGCGTACTTGGAGGTTCAGGATGGCCGGGCGTACCCCGCCCATCAGCAACGGATGCAAAAAAGTTATTAAAACTGATCGGCAATCCTCCGTTTCATCGTCCACAAGCCTAGACCCAATTTTAATTTTGACTGATTTATGAGTTTTCGTTTTATTATTAATGATGCCCCAAGTTGTTTTTGAAACATATTTGGAAGAGAGAATAGATTTTGAGACATCATATGCTTTTGCAGCTTGGATCACTTTCCTGTATGTTTTTTTTGTAATTCTTGAAAAAAGTTTTAAATTGTTCGTTTGAAGTGGTTTTGTAAATTTCGGAGAAAAATTTTTAGTTTTTCTCTAGAAACTAAGATACCCGCTGTGATCCACTGTTTTTGGAAGTTTTTTTCGCAAAACATTGATCATTTTTGTAGGGCAGCAAATGTTTAATGTGGAAATTTAGAGTGTCGTTAAACAATCTAAACTGCTGCTCTACAGGTTGGAATGAATTTAGAAAATCCCATCTTTCTTTAGAAAGAGAAGTGTTGAGGTGAGCGATGTTTTCTGGCCTTATGTCTCTTACTGTTTGTTTTAATTTTGGGCTCCCTTTTGAGTTGTACCCCACTAACGACGGCTTCTTGGCCATAGTGGTCTGAGACAGCTGTATTCACTACAGACACAGCGACACTTGAGTGGTTGGTGATGATATTGTCGATAGCAGATTGTGTTGTAGCCGTCACTCTCGTCGGAGTTCTGACTAGTAACTCCAGGTCAAATGAACCTAAGTAAATCGACTAATCGAATTGTGGAAAGTTGAGTGTTGTCCAACGCGTCAATGTTGAAAATCCCCCATCACGACAAATTCCTGACGTTGGTTAGTCAGGCATGTCAATAATTTTTCGAATTTAGAAAAAAAAGTGTCTACATTCCCACTAGGAGACCTATAAATTCCGATCACGACTAATTTTGATTGATGCGTTTGAAGTTTGATCCCGACTGCTTCAAAAATCTTTTTCGATTAATTCTTGGATCGGAAAGGGGGTAAAACAAGAAATTTTGTTTAAGAAAAATACTAACGCCTCCTCCTTTGGAGTGAGTTCGACAAAACGCGGAAGCCAATTTGTAATTTGGAATTTTGCAGAGTGCGACGTTCTCCATGTTGAAACCACTTTCAGTTAATACAAGGAGATCGGTTTTCAGATCCTCGCACATAAGTTGGATTTGATCCAGTTTGTTGGTTGCAAATTGAGAATTTTGATGAAGCAGTCTTACTTCAGTTTGTTTTTTTAGTGTTTGTTAGTTTTAATTGGGTTTTGTCTGTCAATTTTGTCCGCTGTTTCCAAGTGGGGTCCCTAAAAAAACAGAGTTTGATTTTTTCATCAACAACAACTGTAGAGCGTTCGTATGAGGGTGAAGATCTCACTGCCTCCGCGTAGCTGTTGTGGGGTGGTGTCCAGGGTGTAGCCGGGCTGGGCGGCACACAGGGGACCACGGTGTCCGGCAGCCGGCGACGGCATCAGCAGACATCGCGGCTCTGCGGTGGTGACGCCTCGGAGACTGCGTAGTTGATGACGGCGGCTCACCCGAGGATGGAGGTGGCACCTTAGGAGAAGGCCTCGAGGTGAGCTTATGCATCTTGGCGAGGCTTCGCTGTATCAAACCAGCTAGTTTTTCTCTTGCCTCGCTGGGACAGATGCATGCCGTGCCTCGTGAACATCTTCCGGTCCAACTGGTTAAAATCCAAGAATCGAAGCGTCGTGTCTCACGGCCAACTCCTGGATGTAAGCGTTCACGAGGCCGATATCTTGATTGGTGCCGTCCATCTCCGGGCAGGTCGTGGCGATATGGCAGAGTAGAGATGACCAGGCTAGTGTTGGCGGGTCTGGTAGTCATATAATTTTCCAGGTGACGATATATATTCTGCTGTTCACCTGAAGCCAGATCGTTGGTACCCGCTATCAGTACCTCGCAGCGGGTACCAGGCCACCGGTGGAGTCGGGCTGTGGTCGATGATGTCACAGAGTCTCGCTCAAGGTTTGCAGACGCCCGTCACCTCGGAGTTAACCATCTCCCCCAACAGTCCGGCGATGTAGCGTGCATGACTATCCCCCCGAATTACCACCGTATTGAAGCCAATGTCTTGCTTTTTAATAGTTTTTTGCTGCGAGGTATGTTTTTCGTTTGACGTCTTTGTAGTAACTTTCTTCTTTTTTGTATTATCGTACTTACTTTTAGATTTAGCTGGCACCTTTTGCTGGCTGGCTTTGGTTTGTACTTTTTGTCCAGGTATATTCATTAGTACGTTCCTCACGCTTAAATAGGTTTAGTTCATATTTAAGGCTTGCAATCTCTGCCTCCAAAACCTCAACTGTCGTTTTGAGGCTGTGAACTAGATCGCGATTCACACAACACTGTTCGCTGTCACACACGGCCGGGATTGTCAATGACTCGTACTGCACGCAGGCGTCCACTGTTACGACAGTATCGTCTGGATTACCGAGAGATGTCGGAGGTTCACACTGTGTGGCACAGTCCTACAGTCATGGCGGCACGCGGCGCGGTCATATTTGCGGAACTAGAGTTGTTAGCGACCAAACACTTGGTCAGTGTACTGGAGAAGACGAGTATCCGACTCGATTGAGTGGTCCAGTAAAACCGTTACTCGTCTGTTTAGATCATCTATTTTTCTCCCTCAGTAACTTGTTTTCCACTGCCAAATCATCCGAAAGTGTTTGGGCTAAGCGAGGAGTCATCAGGTGTTGAGGGACTGCTCGTAGACTGGATGGTGCAGGCGAAGGTGGCGTTGAGATGCTGAGACTAGGCGTGGAACACGCGGGCACAGGAGCGGGGGACGCGGTAGCTTGTCCGTGTTGTGGAGACATCAGTTGTCTCATAGTCGCTGGGTGTGCGCCACTATGTTTTGTAATAATATTACATAATATTGTAATAATTACCTGTAAGTTATGACAAAAGTTGTCTTGTAAACCAGAGTCTTACTTTGAAGAACGCTTGCTGAATAAAGACGTTATTATTATTATTATTATTAACTTAAGGTTTAATTAAATGTACAAACCAAAGTGACAATCCAAGTTCATATCATTTAATTACATCTTGAAAATAAACTTGAGTATTTCATAACTTAGGTGAAATAATTTGTATTTTTATTATATCTTTTTATTAATTTGCAGTATGATGTACTTGTACAAGTTAAGTTTCAACTAATTTGATGAAGATACATACAAGAGGTAATTAGGAAGTATCAAAATATATAACTCTGGAAAAAACTGGTTCAATATTCTCACATTTGTAACTTTCAAACTAACCATCCGCAGTTGTTAATTTTTATAGTCCATAATAATACAGACTTTATACAAGGCTTGTGTAAAAAATGTGATAATAATTATTTTGTATATTTTTAATAAAACTATCCCCAGAAATCATTGACTAATAAACTCGGACATTTTAAATTGAATAAAATCAACAATATTGTTGGTTTTCCAACCTGAACTTTCAACTTTAAACCGTGTGTTTCAAATTTCAAATTTAGAAATTTTTTTGATTATTATCATGCTATCAATTTGAACAATAGTTGTAGACTTTTATAGTATTTTAATAATATCCCATAATTGCTATCTAGAAGTTGATAAGAATGAAACAGAACATAATGTATTTTATTACTACATTATATGCTTTTACAATATCAGTTTAATATTAGATGTAAAAGGCAGGTGACATTATATGGTGAAATAAAAATTAAATACGCTACAATGCAAGCATGTAATGCAACAATTTTATTGGAATACTCTATTTTTCAGCATGAATAAAATAATACCAAAAAACTATTAACATTTTCCAGTATATATTTATCTATTAAACTGTAAATCTAAATGATCAAGAGGTTTTTTAAAATAGCTTATAATTTATTTGAGTCCTCGATAGTTTTACATCTTCCAGAAACTTATGATCAAACTTTAACACCATATAAAGAGCTATAATTACGGAAAAACTCAACCTAGGTTTAGGCAACAATATATTTTCCTCTGGTAACATAATTGTGTTAATTTGTGGTAATTTGGATGAAGATGAACTAAATAGTTAGGTTTAATCTCAAATCAATACTAACGTTAAATGTTGAAGCTCACTCTCAGATAATCTTGCCACAAAGATTACAGAATTTGAGAATAAACTCAATATAATTTTATCTTAGACTACAGGCACTAGAAATCCAAAAGCGTACTGAAACTGCTGAAATTCAAAATAAAACAGAGGTTAATTAAAGCTAACACTGCAAAAGATCTGAAAAAAATTACAAACCGACTGCAAAAATAAAAAGATAAAATAAATTTGCTGTATCAAACTAACTAATAAGGTACAATAAAGGGATTTATATTGCAATTTGGTTTGTTTATTTCTTCGTTTGGATGTATAAAACCGTTCACTAACAATAACTTACAATGTTTATATCAATAACAACAACAAAAAATACACGTCTGGCGCTTTTCAACCAAACTAAAACTTTGAAAATTTATACCTAGGTAACTTGTGACCCAATTAAGACCAAATGCTTATACAATATAGACACAAGCGTTCTGTAATTAAGTATGTAATTTTCGAATGTCAAAATAGCATGAAATTAAAGATATATATTACAATCTTATATTTTGTTCTTGATGGAATGGTTCAAAAAATTTGGCATTTGGTCACATTATGGACCTCTTAGTCATTTATATCTTGAGTGTGTATTGTTGTAAAGCATGAACGGTTATTTTTCAAGACAGATTGAATTGAGGAGGTTTTGTTTTTATTGTATTTACCGTAGTCGCTAACTTATTGTTTTGACGGGCCAGACTGCGCAGGACAGTGTTGTCTTGTAGTGACAACGAATGACAACAAACTAAACACCACTCTGAGCTTGACAACTCATTCACTATTGTGAAAACCGTCCAGGATACAAACTGGACAACCTTTGAACTGTAGAAACAAACTAGCCAGAGGTCAGTACTGTGCTTCAATGTTACAATATGCTATGAAGAACCTGATGTTCTGAGTAATGTATGGTTTACAGATGAGTGTCATGTGCACCTTTAATGGTTTTATAAACAAGCAGACAACACGTTTCTTTAGATTTGAACGTCCTGACAATTGTTGTAGAGAGGCTACAGCAAAGTAAGCGTGTAACCATTTGGGTGCCCTGTGTCTCGGAGGGTTATTTTGAACATATTCATACCCGAGTTTAACCGATTTTGCTTCCTTTGACTTTTATTTGTTGGTAAAATCTATATGTAATTTTGCTGTGTTTACCATAATAAAATATTACAAATTCAGTACTGCTTATTTTGGCTAATACTGTAGTACAATAGTTATCAAGTTTGAATTTGTATAATATATTATGATTTATTAAAAAGTTCCATCCTACTTTTCTTCAGTTGAAAATAAAGTATTGGGTAAATCGGTGATTTTGGATTAGTTTATATACAAATGCTCCCTGGGGAGGAAGGAGACAGGTTCCGTTTCTTTACCTCCCCATTCGGTGCGCCCCTGAGTGAGTAATAACCATTGTTGAAGGTATGTTTTGCACAAGCTGGGAATAACAAATGTATTTGTGGAGGTGAGGACATCAGACATGTTTGAAATGGCAGCTAGAGGCTAAATGAAAAATTCTGCCTCAGTGGTATGTATATATGAAAACATTTTTGCTTGGAATCGTGTAAGGAAACTAACAGCCACGGAGATTCATTTTCTGAACACCCTTGTATTATATATATAGTAAACTATTATAACCATATAACTAATCCTAATGCTTTGCTTAAGTTTTGCCTGAAGTGAAGCCTATTGCTAAGAAGAAAAATCTATACTACAGGGATATAATATATAAAGTAGAATGAGAAATAGTAAATGGATATTATGTTTCCACTTCTAGTTTTTGTTCCTCCAAAATATTTATAGAAAAGTTGCATACATTCCAAATATAATGAGACTTTTTTCCTGAAAATTAAGAATACTATTTTCATATGATCAGGCAGGTCTTTCCCACATTGGGTCATGGTTGGTACTTGATACAGCAAACTCCAAAATCCTTCGTAATCCCAAGTTGTGGAGGAGTGGTCCACGAGAGTGATGATAGTGAATGTTTTGTGATGGATTTTGCCAAGGATGTGATTGTGTAACATTTAAAAATTTCTTGATTAAGAAAAATTGAAGTTTTAAAAATCAAATACATCAAAAAAATCCTTTTTAGTAAATCATATCTATCCTCTTTTGTTAACAGAAAAATGGAAAACAGAAAGTACTAGTTTTAGTAAATTGTGCTTCATTAAACTATAACTATCCATTTATAATAATATAAAAATAATATTATTATTAGCGGTAACATATTATAAAATATGGCCATAACAAACGGTCAACAAATAAATATTTAAAATAATTAAAAAAGGTAAGGCCTACACTTCATATTCACTACACGCACACAGTATCCACATGGTCTCTTCGACTCATTCACGTCTTCATTCTCACCAGACATATCCTGAAGCCAAGCTCCTTTAGTGCCACACTCCGAGAACCAGAGGATTGATGGTTTTGTTATGTTTTGCAATTTCCGTCCCAAGCGGCTCTTCCATAAACATTCTGTTCAAACTGAGTAAAGAAAACACCCCCTGGACAACAGTCCAAAAGATGTCTTAGTCCGAAGTTTTAAGTTTTTTTTTTGGTAATTCAAATTTTGTTTGATTCTCTTCAGGGAGCTTATTGATTAGACTTGACACCAACCTTCAGACGGTAAATGCGATATTCGATGCTGCAGTCTTTCTGTGTTGTTGATAACCGCGGAAGTTGTCCCTGCCTCTTAGTCCCCATTACTGGTGAACGTCCCTCAGCCTTGAACCCAAAGTTGACACTTAGAACGGCGAGTACAGGACAACCTCCAGGACTATAGAGACAGGGATAATACCACATTGCACAATAACTAAACTAACCACTAGGTCCAATACTTTATACAAGTGGGGTACGACATTTCAACCTAATACTTATCTACTCATCACTAATTACTAATTATGACGCTGTTAATCCTTTGGGATCCAATGGTTAAGTGCCATTGTGTTGCATTGAACTTGCCAACTGGTACTTTGGCACATCCAGAACATCCTGATTGATCAGTATAAACCACAAGGGACTTAATACTGCATGGAATATTTGAGAGTATTGCGACATTTTTAATTATTCATGGAGGGTCAGGCATTTTCATAGTAAAGTTGGCTTTTTTTCTGTCCTGTAGATAATGTTGTGTATTATTCTGATTATTTTGAAGTTTTTCACCATTTATTATATGTTGGTTATTGTAAAATCAGAAAACAAAGGTTTCTTAAGTGAAAGGTGGATTATTGACTATAACAAAGTTAATTCATGTCATTGTAAAAGTTTTATGTAAACTACACTGCCTAGAAAATTACTATTTGCGGGAAAATACCCTGGGACCAGGTATTATTAACAGTTGTATGGCTCTTAGGGAACTCATAGAGTAAACCTGATCGGTTAGGTACATAACATTTCAAGGCCTCGACTGGAAATTGTTTGTCCCTGGCTCCAAGGATTTTGGTTAGTAGGTGTTGCTGAATTATTGGAAATTTCTGCATATGGTTCTAAAGTTTTGTTAATTAAAGATCATAATGAATTAACAGCTGTTGATCACAAAATGTTTAAGCGCGAAAAAAAAAAAAAAAAAAAAAAAAAAGAAAACATTATTCATCAAATAAAAAAATTATTACCAAAACTATCCACGGTTCAATAACTTAGTGAAATTTTTTTCGCTTATGTTCTTTAGTACTTCTTTATTCAATCAACAAATTTCACTGGTATAATGAAAACGACGTTGTGATTCCCATTTACAAGAGAGAGTTAATTAATTTACAGCCTTACAGTTGGTTAAGATTATTTCACTGTAATAGAAAAATCCAAATTCAAAGCTATATGTGTGATCTAGAATATCCAAGCAACGTTATTTAACACCTCTTCATATATAAAACTTAACTATTATTTTTTTAACTGGCACTAACTTACAAAGTGTCCAACATATATCAGTACACTTTGAAACTTCCATGATTACAACATGAACCACAGAAACTCCCCCATGCTACTAGTGATCTACCTAAACTCACTGATATTTCGAGACCTGCCTACTAACCCACTTACTCAGAGTATCATCCACCACAGCAGAGGTAGTAGAAAAAAATATGTACTGTCAGTATATCTCGATTTCCCATTGGTCTTAGATAATTACGCACAACTGCTACATGGCTTGCTATTTGTTCCCTGGTATTCTTGGATTGTCAGATGCATTGAAAACCCCAGGATCTACTGGAGAACATGTTTTTTATCAGCTTGTATTGAGTACCAAGGACCTTTGAACAGGTCCCTCGTCTAGCTGCAACTAATATTTTTAATGTCATCCAGAAGAAATACAGTGCGGGCTTCATTTTTCACGCTGGATTACAGGTTAACCATGTCTTGCTCAATATTGTTTGGTGAAAAAAAGGGCAAGGCAGTTGCTATTTGTATATCCTGAAAGAGAAGCTGAGGGTTTTTGTTACTGTAGGTAGATACTGTGAGTTATTAACAATAGGTGCCATACAATCATAAGTTTGTTCTTTTTTATGTTAGGGTAATTTTCTGCTTGTCTCCAACCATACAAAGCATTTCTTTCATCCAGAAATATCACAACAGTGCAAGAAGAGATATCCCCGAATATGTAGCCATTAAAAGCTGTCATCTATTTATGAGCCTATTTATTTTTCACCATCTTGTTTTAGAGGGTTTAGTTGAGTATATAAAGAAAGGGAATACATTGTTTCTACAAGAGTCGTTAATTAACTTGCTGTTTACATCTTGGTTCTTGCTGCTCTCTAATCAGCTTCGGAAATCTATTTGCTGGCTGGTCCTTTGTTGGAAAGAGGACCAGGTTATCTGTTGGATAGCGATTAGAAGATAATAGAATATTTGTATTTTGCCACATCCCAAGTACATCCTTTGCACTAGCTGGAGTTTGGAGATTGTCACAAATTTGTCCAATAATAGACTAATTTTTATGCTTGATGTGTGTAGCATTAATTCATCTCGATATTACCCTCTGTTTCCCCTCTGGCAGTAAGAATAATTGTAGTTTGCGCAGTCTCTGTATTGGTTTACAATTGTTAAGTCTGCAGTTTGTTAATTAGGGTAAGCACTCACAAATCGAATCCCAGTCATAAAGCCATAGCTGTACTTTATTTTGGTATTCGGCACATTTACAGTCAGGAAGTGTCCCCAGGTTATTGAGGAGTAATTACATCATTCCCTGTTTTAAATTTTGGTCCTTCCAAGCTCTTTGGTTGGGATAGTGAGTTTGTTTGTTTTAGGGAGTTTGTTTTGTACAGCTTCAGAAAACTTCTTTAGCAAGACTCCTTCTCTGTTTGTCGTCCATAACCTCCTTATTGTTCTTTCATTGCTGCGCTACGAATGAAGCCCGTTGCTTAAAGGAATTTCTGAGTGTTAAATCTTGTTAGTATCTAGAGTCTGTTGTAAATGTGTAAGAAATTTTAAACAGATTATAGTTTTATCCAGTGTTTCCCCAATTTATATTTTCCATTTTAATCCTTAGTTTTAATTATTTATTTATTTTTATTCATTTTTATTCACCAGTGCAAACATTAATTTAATTAAGGAGGAATTTAACCAAACAATTATATTATTGTTGTTAAAAACAAAAATGACCTCTATCGATTGAACACGACGCGAAGAATGGCCAAAACCTCTACTCCTCTAACAACAATCATAAATATAAAGAGAGTCATGATTTATGAAGAACGGGGACAGTAGCTTTGGCGATGTTAAAGTAAAAGTAAAAGATAAAAAGTAAAAGAATGTCTTATTTTACCAGGCGCAAGGTTAGGGCTAACGAAGCCCCTCTCATAAAACACTTAACCTGGGGACCAACGCGCTTTAAAAGGTGACCTTCCGAACCACCACCCAATGCTTCGTGGGCCAGGGCGGGCCGCTTGCAAAGGAGCACAAGGATCGCTCACAGCGGTCACCTGGTCCCAAAGCAGTCAGCCACGCTCGGCGTTGCTTGCTTTATCTGGTTATCATTGCGATAACCGGCCGTTACCCAACTACACTGCGCCCATTTGGCTATTGTTATGGGGGGGAAGTTGTGTGGGAGCTAAAATTGAGGACCAACGCTGATGCTACGCAAGTGGGTGACGCTCCCAGCGGCAAGCACCCTAGGGTCCCACCCTGTCACCATGAAGAACGGCTCTATCCTTCTCCGCCTACTCCCTACCCGGACCCACGGCCTGGCCGGCCATCTCTCTCCCGCCGAACACTCGCCTTAAGCGCATCGACGCCCTGCTGCTTCCGTTGCGCACAGTCCTGGCCGTGGCGCCCCGCGTCGTATGAGTCAAAACCGAACCTTCCATCGCGTGCAGACCTGCGATGCCGACTCGGGTTGTTCGCGGATGACCGCCTCCTGCCGTGTTTCACCCGGCAATGAATAAATAAATAAATAATTAAAACTAAGGATTAAAAATGGAATAAAATGGAACGACCTGAATAAAACTAACTGTTAAAAATTTACATTACAACAGACTCTAATACTTACAAGATTATTAACATCAGAAATTCCCTTTAAAAAGCAACGGCTTCATTCGAGCAGCAATTGAAAGAACAAAGTAGGAGGGATATTATGGAGACAAACAGAGGGAGTCTTTGCTAAAGAAGTTTTCTGAGCTGCTACAAAAACAAACCTCCCTAAACAGAACAACTCGAACTATCCAACCAAGAGCTGAAGGAGCCAAATTTAAAAACAGGAATGATTGTAATTACCCTCAATAACTGGGACACTTCTGCCTGAATTGCAATACCAAAATAAAGCTTACAGCTATAGCTTTGATTCTTGATTTATACAGTGAAAAATAAATCTTAACCAAACTGTAAGCTGTAATTAATTATCTCTCTGTAAATGGAATCGACAGCGTATTTCATTATACAGTGAAATTATTGTTTGATTGAATAAAAGAGAAGAGTACTAAAGAATAGAAAAATTTCACTAAAGTTATTGACGTGGATTAGTTTGGGCTATTTTTTATTTGAGAATGAATAATGCGGTTTAAACTTTTTGTGATCAAACAGCTGTTTAATAACATTTATGATTTTAATACACAACTGTTAAACCATAATGCCAGGGAAATTCCCCTCAAAAAATAATTCAGCACACACTTACACCAATCCTTGGAGCAAGGAAACATCATCGAGCCTTGAATGTTTGTACCTAACCGACAGTACTCTTGAGTCCTAAGAGCATACTGTTAATAATAACCTGGTCCAGGTATTTTCCCCGCAATAGTATTTTCTAGCAGTGTAGTTACATAACTTTACAATGACATAATACTTGTTATAGTCAATATCACCTTCACTTAAGAACTTGTTTCTGATTTTACAATAACAAATATAAAATGGTGAAAACTTCAAAATATCGAATAATAACAACATTATCTACAGACAGAAAAAAGCCAACTTTACTATGAAAATGCCTGGACCCTCCATGAATAATTAAAAAATGTCGCATACTCCAATATTCCAATGCAGTATTAAGTCTCTGTGGTTTTACTGATCATCAGGATGTTCTGATGTGCCAAAGTACCAGTTGCAAGTTCAATGCACACAATGGCACAACCATTGGACCCAAAGGATTAACAAGCGTCATAATAGTAATTAGTGATAGTAGTAAGTATAGGTTGAAATGTGACCCTTGTATAAAGTATTGGACCTAGTGGTAGTAGTTATTGTGCAATGTGTATATCCCTGTCTCTATATCCTGGAGGTTGTCCTGTACTGCCGTTCTAAGTGTAACTTGGTTCAAGGCAGGGACGTTTCACCAGTATGGGACTAAGAGGCAGGGACAACTTCCCGCGTTCAACAACACAGAACTGCAGCATCGAACGTTTACCGTCCTGAGGTTGGTGTCAAGCTAATCAATAAGCTCCCTGAAGAGATCAAACAATTGAATTACCAAAAAAAAAACTTAAAAACTCGACCTAAGACATCTTTTGCTGTCAGGGGTGTTTTACTCAGTTGACGAGTTTATGGAGAGCCGCTGGGACGAAATTCAAAACTAACACCATCAATCCTCTGGTTCTGGTGTGTGGCAGTGGCAGGATTGTCTGGTGAGAATGAAGAGTGAATGAGAGAACCATGTGACTGTGTGCGTGAGTGAATGAAGTGTAGGCCTACCCTTTTTATTATTTAAATATTTTATTTGTGACGTTTGTATGCAATTTTATATAATTGTTACCGCAATAAAATATTATTATTATTATAAATGGATAGTTATAGTTTAATGAAGCACAATTACTAAACATACTTTCTGTTTCCATTTTCTGTTACAAAGAAGAAGATATGATTACTAAAAAGGATTTTTATGATTGATTTTTAAAACTTCAATTTTTTCTTATAAGATTTTAAATGTTACCACAATCACATCCTATTGGAAAAACATCACAAATACATTACTATATCACTCTGTGACCTCTCCACAACTTGGATTACGAGATTTGAGTTTTCTGTATCAGTACCATGACCCAATGTGAAGACCATGCTGATCATATGAAAATATATTCTTAATTTCAAAAAAGTTCATAATTTGAATGTATGCATACTTTTTAAAATATTTTTGGAGAACAAAACTAGAATTGAAACATAATATCCATACTATTCTCATCTCTTATATATATATCCCTTAGTATAGATTTTTCTTAGCAATAGGCTTCACTTCAGCAAACTTAAGCAAAGCATTGATTAGTTATATGGTTTAATAGTTTACTATATAATATACCAGGGTGTTCAGAAAATGATCTCCGTGGCTGTTAGTTCTTACGATTCCAAGCAAAAATGTTTTCATAAACATACACTGAGAGATTTTTCATTTAGCCTCTAGCTGCCATTTCAACATGTCTGATGTCTCACCCCACAAGACATTTGTTATTCCCAGCTTGTGCAAACATACCTTCAACATGGTTTTACTCACTCAGGGGCGCACCGATGGGGGGTAAGAACGGAACCTGTCTCCTCCTCCAGGTGCATTTGACAATATAAACTAATCAAAATCACCGATTACCCCAATACTTTATTTTCAACTGAAGAAAAGTAGGATGGAACTTTTTAATAAATCATAATATAATATAACAAATTCAAACTTGATAACTATTGTACTACAGTATTAGCCAAAAATAAGCAGTAACTGAATTTGTAATATTTTTATTATGGTAAACACAGCAAAATTACATATACGATTTTACCAACAAATAAAAGTCAAAGGAAGCAAAATCGGTTAAACTCGGGTATGAATATGTTCAAAAATAACCCTCCGAGACACAGGGCACCAAATGGTTTACACGCTTACTTTGCTGTAGCCTCTCTATACAACAATGTCAGGACGTTCAAATCTAAAGAAACGTGTTGTCTGCTTGTTTATAAAACCATTAAGGTGCACATGACAATCATCTGTAAACCATACATTACTCATGAACATCAGGTTCTTCATAGCATATTGCTAACATTGAAGCACAGTACTGACCTCTGCTAGTTTGTTTCTACAGTTCAAAGGTTGTCCAGTTTTGTATCACTGGACGGTTTTCACAATAGTGAATGAGTTGTCAAGCTCAGAGTGGTGTTAGTTTGTTGTCATTCGTTGTCACTACAAGACAACACTGTCCTGCGCAGTCTGGCCCGTCAAAACAATAAGTTAGCGACTACGGTAAATACAATAAAAACAAAACCTCCTCAATTCAATCTGTCTTGAAAAATAACCGTTTCATGCTTTAACAACAATACACACTCAAGATAAATGACTAAGAGGTCCATAATGTGACCAAATGCCAAATTTTTTGAACCATTCCATCAAGAAACAAAATATAAGATTGTAATATATATCTTTAATTTCATGCTATTTTGACATTCGAAAATTACATACTTAATTACAGAACGCTTGTGTCTATATTGTATAAGCATTTGGTCTTAATTGGGTCACAAGTTACCTAGGTATAAATTTTCAAAGTTTTAGTTTGGTTGAAAAGCGCCAGACGTGTATTTTTTGTTGTTGTTTATTGATATAAACATTGTAAGTTTATTGTTAGTGAACGGTTTTATACATCCAAACGAAGAAAATAAACAAACCAAATTGCAATATAAATCCCTTTATTGTACCTTATTAGTTAGTTTGATACCAGCAAATTTATTTTTATCTTTTTATTTTTTTGCAGTCGGTTTGTAATTTTTTTTCAGATCTTTTGCAGTGTTAGCTTTAATTAACCTCTTGTTTTATTTTGAATTACAGCAGTTTCAGTACGCTTTTGGATTTCTAGTGCTGTAGTCTAAGATAAATTATATTGAGTTTATTCTCAAATTCTGTAATCTTTGTTGGCAAAGATTATCTGAGAGTGAGCTTCAACATTTAACGTTAGTATTGATTTGAGATTAAACCTAACTATTTAGTTCATCTTCATCCAAATTACCACAAATTAACACAATTATGTTACCAGAGGAAAATATATTGTTTGCCTAAACCTAGGTTGAGTTTTTCCGTAATTATAGCTCTTTATATGGTGTTTAAAGTTTGATCATAAGTTTCTGGAAGATGTAAAACTATCGAGGACTCAAATAAATTATAAGCTATTTTAAAAAACCTCTTGATCATTTAGATTTACAGTTTAATAGATAAATATATACTGGAAAATGTTAATAGTTTTTTGGTATTATTTTATTCATGCTGAAAAATAGAGTATTCCAATAAAATTGTTTGCATTACATGCTTGCATTGTAGCGTATTTAATTTTTATTTCACCATATAATGTCACCTGCCTTTTACATCTAATATTAAACTGATATTGTAAAAGCATATAATGTAGTAATAAAATACATTATGTAATCTGTTTAATTCTTATCAACTTCTAGATAGCAATTATGGATATTATTAAAATACTATAAAAGTCTACAACTATTGTTTCAAATTGATAGCATAGCATAATAATCAAAAAAATTTCTAAAATTTGAAATTTGAAACACACGGTTTAAAGTTGAAAGTTCAGGTTGGAAAACCAACAATTATTGTTGATTTTATTCAATTTAAAATGTCCGAGTTTATTAGTCAATGATTTCTGGGGATAGTTTTATTAAAAAATATACAAATAATTATTATCACATTTTATACACAAGCCTTGTATAAAGTCTGTATTATTATGGACTATAAAAATTAACAACTGCGGATGGTTAGTTTGAAAAGTTACAAATGTGAGAATATTTGAACCAGTTTTTTTCCAGAGTTATATATTTTGATACTTCCTAATTACCTCTTGTATGTATCTTCATCAAATTAGTTGAAACTTAACATGTACAAGTACATCATACTGCAAATTAATAAAAAGATATAATAAAATACAAATTATTTCACCTAAGTTATGAAATACTCAAGTTTATTTTCAAGATAGTAATTAAATGATATGGAACTTGGATTGTCACTTTGGTTTGTACATTTAATTAAACCTTAAGTTAATAATAATAATAATAATAACGTCTTTATTCAGCAAGCGTTCTTCAAAGTAAGACTCTGGTTTACAAGACAACTTTTGTCATAACTTACAGGTAATTATTACCTGTAAGTTCAATAGATATAGGCAGTATGCTTCATTACAAGCTACTTATTTTGCTGGGATTGATTGACTCGAACTGACTGACTTACTCGAGTGCACTAATGTGGAAATGTGGTCCAGTCATAATTTGACTCATGTGATCAACTCAAGGACTTCTGGTCATCCTTGTTGTACTCAGTTTTCTCCTGCTTTTTGGTTTTCATCACTCCTTCTCCCCCTGTTTGTTGCCTCATTGCATTTTGTAGGAACTATAAATTTAGAATACACAACTTAATTTGATTAAAAACACCCCCCCCACCAGAAGGAACAACAGTGGGACGAAAGGCTATATTATGGTAATAAAAGTGATTTCTTTGAATATTTACACGATGTGAACTGTATGAAGAAACTGGTTTAATAACATTCACTTTGTATTTATCCAAGGAAATTAATGGTTTTCCAGAAATATTTTAGGAAAACCCTTTATGTACATGGTATATTATGAGTATTAAAACAGAATTTAACAAAAGGGACGCATTTAGTGACTATAACATGTCTTCCCATTAAGTCAATCTTTACACTGGAAAAAAATAGTTACATTAGAATATTATGTAATAGCTAGAAAGTTACCTGTAAATTACATTCAGGTCCAGTCAGATCTATTTGTGACTGTTTCATTGGCATTGTTTTAATCATTGTGTTGATAGTTTGAAAAACCATATAAAATACACAGTAAATAAATAATATTTTTATGACTGAAGACCCCCCCCACACTACAAAAATAATATATCGGTTTTTGATTTGATAATACACATGGTTTTACATTGGTTATATTTTTTTTATTAAAACTTAAATTAAATGAATATTTTGGGAACGAAATATTGGGATTTAATTAATTAGATTGTGAAAGGTGAGGGTAAAAACGAACATGTAATCTTTTGGCAAGTTAGTACTGGTAGTTTTAAATTGTTAGGAAGGCAGGTTGACTGCCTTAAATTGATTAGAACTTGTCTTGTTGCGACTATTGGTTCTCCTTGTTTGATACAGCTGGACCAATGAGAGAATACCGCGGATGTCCTGCAAAGTTGATGGGAAAGGGAAGTATATAAGCGCCATCTCATAATTTTCGTCCTTCTTTTGGTCATTTTCGTGAGTTAGGTTGATTACAGTGCGCAGTGTTTCTTTATTTTTTTTCCGCGAGGGATTTTGAGGTAAGCACCAAATTTATTGTACGTTATTATTGAAATTGTATTCCAGATCTGATATTAAATTAATTTTGTTGTCTTTTTTTTAAGGAAAAAATTAAATTCATAGAAAACTATAGAGCAATCTGCATAATTAATTCTCGATGAACAATAGAGCATAATAGAATCATTCATGTTACATTTTGGTTCATAATTCCAAGAAAAACTGTATTAAAATTGAACTTTGTTAATAACTTCAATTGAGATTTGAAAAAAGTATTAATTTATTAATATTTAATTGGAACTGTTTTATTGTGAATTATTAATTGGAAATTAATTGAACATTAATGATTGTTTGAGAGAGTGGTAATCCTGAATTTGTAGAGACTTGAAAGTTAAGGTTCACCTAGTGGAAAGAGAAGTTTAAAATTTTATTTGAATTTTGATTGAACTTAGAAGTGAACATATTTAGTTAATTTCAAGTGTTTGATTTTTATTTTATAACTTTATTATTTTGTTTTATAAGAGAGCTTTGATTTTAGTTTGATATATTTGATTAATATTTTTTTTATTTCTTGCCAAAGGAACTTTTAAATTTACTAAATGTTTGTCAATTCTTTGTGGAAAATAGAGTGATGAAAATTCTGAAACGTTGAACTTATTAATTTGCCATTTTTAAAATAAATCCATTGTTTTTATTTAGAACTGTGATATCTAGACAAACCAGATAATATTTAATAGTTAACAAATTTAGTAATAAATTGTACTGAAATATTCACTCGGAACTTACTAATCAAAAAATATTTTATATCGTCTGGGATGTCTCATTGATAATTTAAATATTAATATTCTGGAATATTAATATCTACAAATCCAAGTCGTTATAATTATGAAATAAAACACATAATTTTTCTATAATTCAGTTGATAAAAATTGTATAATATTTACAAACAGATTAAAAAATTTATGTGGAACTATAAACTGTTTACAACGTAAATCAGCCACATTCTTACAAGACTCTTTATGTAACTTTCATTTAAAAGTAGGTATAAAATCTTGAAAAAATAATCTTAAGTAATATGTTAAGCAAAATTATTATTATTGCGTCTTAAGAAGTTCTTTATCTGTAGTGAGTATAATGATAATTTATTTATGTTTTTATTTATTTATTTTCAATTTTACATGGACAGCTTACAGGACCATGATAATTAGCAACAAACCAAGTACAAAGACTTTCCAATTATTCCAAAACAGCTATCCTAACTAAAATTAATGTAGCTCTTAATATGAACTTTACATAAACAAACTAAACTAGAAACTTAAACTGCTGGCAGTTACGCAAATTAATATTTAAAATTTCTTTTACACAACATAAATAAAATGAAGCTCTATACAATTTAAAAAAAATAACAACTTGTTCATTGTATACCAACATACAACTTTCTACAATGAACAATAAAATTAAATCGAAAATAAAAAGTGTTGCTGCATATCTTTAAAATATTTTCCAAAATTAATCATTAAAATATCTATGTTTGATTTGGTTTAAATTAAGAAACCGTTGGGAGTCTTGTAGCAAAGGAAAGTTATAATGAGAATACTGTTCTACATGTTAGGTAAAGCATAATCAAAATTAAATTCTCTAAAATATAAGTGGAGTGTTAACAATGCAAACCATATGTGACTTAACAAATACGAACTATCAACTGAATTATTAAGTAACATTACATGAAAAAAACTTATTGAGGCTAGTTCCCTTCTTATGGACAATTTTTTAATCTCCAAAAAACATTTCCCTTAAATTAGAATGTGGGCATGTCGTAAAGACATACATAATTATGTTTAGTTTGTTAAAATTATAAAATTTAAGAAATTTGTTTTGTATTAAAATCTCTAAAAATTGCTACACCCTCCTAACGACATTTTATTCTGAATTCCCAGATAACCAGAACAATACTCTAATTTTACTTTTTATCATAGTTTTATACAAAGTCATAATTGTTCTCTAGTATTGTGAAAATATCTTGAATGTTCCTTCTTGACAAAGCCCAGAAGTTTGTATGCAATCGACTACCAGCATGTGGACATGCATCATTTTTAAAAACAGAATGAAGAACTAAAATATATTTACACCTAAAATCTTTAATTTTTAGAAACATTTTTAAAGCTTTATTATTTATGAAGTAAAATGTTAATAAAAAAGTAAAACTTTAAAATAATGCTATGTAATTTTAAGTTTCTTATTTACTTTAAGTAAGAAAACTGATAAAGAATTAATTAGTTTCTAGTATGGTTTTACAAATATATTATTCTTAAAGGTGTGTTTTTTGTCACGTTATTTGTAAAAGGTTTTTTTCCTATCAATACAGCCATTTTACTCTATCGTAAATTTTTCTTAACAATACTTCTAAATATTGAAATAATTTTCTTGATTAAAATTTTAACATCTACATTGATAAATTTCTTTACTGAATTTTATTTTCACATGATAGCTTAATTAAAATATCTCAAACAGACCACAAAACTAAATGTGAACAGATTCAACTAAGTCACTATATGTATGTATCTTATATGGCATTACTCCCTCGTGGGTTGTCAATGAGGTAAGGAATGAAGAAGGCTGCCCCCCCCTTTCGGTCTCCCCGCATGACCTTGTCTGCCCCATGGAGTAATCACTCGACCCATTGCTTCAATATAAGATTTCCTATGGTTTTTTCCTCTGTGGACCGTCCCCCCATGGTTGGCAATGACCATAGGTTAATAGCAAAGAAAAATAGTTTTACATAACCAATATGACACTGTGTAAAGTTTTATAGATGTTATCTCCTATGGTTTTTTTTAAAATATTAAGGCCGTACCCATACTTTTCAAACCACCCTGTTAATTATAAACGGATAGAGATATTAGATGTTATAATCTTAACCATACCTATTAAAATTAAATACTTTTTGGGACTTTTATGGAAGTGTAAAAATATTTAATCTCCCTTTGTTCAAAGAGAGGTAGAAGGGGATTTAACTTTAAAATTTTCTAATTTTAACCTCTATCTTTGTGACATTTACATTGTAAAGGTCTATCTCAATAGAAAAACCACTTGATGTTACTAATGGAAAACACATTTCTACGCAGTTTCATCTAAGCAAAATTTATGGGCCAAAATTAACGTAAAGTTTTAACTCTCCAAAAATTACCAAAAAACGTATTTTAACTTAGGTAATTTTCAAGATTTTACAATCCCAAATATCTCAAATCCATTTTGAAATTATAAATCCAGGTGTATTGGGATTTAAATTTACACCCTAATATATATATTATTTGGAATATATCCAGACGTATCAATACTTTTTTTTTGCTTACAGAAAGGAACAAATATAACATATGAATGTTATGTATATACACCTCATATTAAGCAAAAAAATAAAATGGACTGGGATATTAATAGAGGCCAGCAATGCGCAATCAGAGTGTGCTGATTATCAGCTTCTCAGTCAGATCTTGTCTAATCAGCATACATGAAACACTCCCGTACATATTTAGAGGCCTACACAGTAGGTAAGATTCTTCATTTACTTGGAAGCTGTTCCATGCAATAGTCAAGTTCCCGGAGTTTTAGCTTGCAAATTCATCCTGTATAACAAGTCTTCTTTGGTTTGTTTGCTTACAAAAGTCAACCCCTCTCCGGCGATCGGCAGGTCCATACCCTTATTGGATGAGTTTCAAAAAGGTTCAAAGTAATTGCCAGTTTGTGCTATATGATAAGGTCAAGATTTATACTTCTTGATTTGTTTAAGATTTTATAAACACTAGAATTTAACTACTTGCAGAGGTTGTCTTATGTGTGAGATCAGGATTAGCTTGTGCTGTCAAATATGTTTTAATATCTACATGGCTATCCAGTGTTACACCAGTGATCTGTGATGTCTCTTGA
>NW_025777105.1:0-106992 GCF_021130785.1 Homalodisca vitripennis | reverse complement strand
TGAACATCAGTAGTCACATATATTTTATAGTAAAATGAGAAACAACATAGACGGTTTCCAATGTAACTATCAATACAAAACACCATTACAGAAAACATTTAGATATAACCTAATAATCCATCCAAAGGTTGACAGCTCATTCTAACAGTTTTGCCAGCCTAACCCCACTGGTCCTCTGTGCGGCCGAACTTGTAGACTAAGGGATCCTCCAAAATGAAGAGGTTTTGTAAAAAGAGCCCTGTTCCAGCCCAGAAAGGTTTGCCAGCTAGAAAAAATATATTTAAAATTAGTTTATTGCTATGAATGAACTAACACTCTATATGACACATCAGAGAGTCTTGTAGAAAATTATACAGTATGTACCAATATTTTATAACAGGTCAAAGTTAGTTTTGAAATAAGGAAAGAATTTAGTTAGCCATTTTAGGTAAATTATCAAGTTAGTGGGGAGAATTTCAATAATTCATAATTGCCCAGTGGTCTCGGATCAGGATATAGCTAAAATAATCACAATCACTCCGAGTGTGAGAATGTGCGATAGCAATGTTTAATACTCACGTTAAAAACATTCTTGATTAACATGTTTGTTAAAAACAGAAATATCAAGAAAATGTTACATAGTTAAATTTAAATATTAAAATATCTATAATTTTTATACAAATATGAGAAATATGTTTTAATTGGTACAGTTGATGTTATATTGTAAAAATGCATTGATAGAGTAGTGATTGTTTGATCAGCCAGCTGTGGAAAACTTCTTTTCAGCTTGCTTGTTCTTAAATTCCTTGATGGATGATTGAAGAGTTGAACACTATTATAATGTTGGTTCTTTTCTCATATTGAACAAGCCGATGTACTATATCATTGTTCAGAGATATTGCATAGGTTAACTTTGCTTATGTTGTGTGTATGCGCACGTGGGTACGTGCACATGCATACACGCACATGCGCAGATCATAGTCTGTAACATTAGCATAAATGACCATTTCCTGTATATAGAGCCAGACTGTTGCTAAAATATTCAGTAACTTGATAATCAATAAGACCATACCTTCTTAACCCACTCCCACTCTTAATACATCCAGACAAACACTCACAGTGCTTTCTAGAACCTATTAATTTATTATTTTATTTAAAATAAGAAAATATGAATTCTTAATACTTTTAAATAAACTATGAAATGAATTATATTGTTATGAGAAATATCCACTATTTGTTTATGACACAAAGATACACAGGTGTTTTTCAAAACGTAGGACAGAACTGTTAGCAAGTCCAGTAGTTTGTATTGCTACGCCAGAATCAGTGTAAACAGAAATATTACTTGAATTATAACCATCAAAACAAATTTCAAAATTTATACAGTCACAATGTGTAAGATTTGGCCAGGCCCTGTTTTTCACTGGAGGAATGAAAATATTTTAAAAAATACGTTATTACAGAAAAGAAGAATACAACAGTGAGTGGTCTCTTTATAGCGGAACAAATGTAATAGTTAGAATACTGCCATTAGAATATTTCTGCATCTGCTTCTTCTTTTCTTGCAGTTATGTGTGGGTTGATCATTGATAACTTATTGTGTGACCCTGTATTCTTTATTAAGTTTGAATAATTAAGAGTTTTCTTTGAATTATATGTAATTTGTTTGCATGTGGTATTACACATAAATAAACTTATGAATGTGCTCCTATTGTCTGTAAAAAGATAAACTAAAAGTATAGTTCACTGGTGAATGCCACAAATTAAAAAATGACAATACTGAAAAATAAATCGAAGAACAATTATTGGAAATCTGGGAAAAATACAAAGTGGACCCGAAACCAATTGAATATCATAAGACAAGCAAAAAAAGGCTTATTTTTCTAAAAAGTTGACACCATCTGAAAACTACAAAGATTTCTGACATTGCTTGAAAAAAGTGTTGATTTGAAAACATAATAGGAATAAAACAAGATGAAGTCATATCAGAAAAGTTGACATAGGTGATGTAAAATAAATACTTTGTTGAAATGGGTTCTAATAATGATAATGATTCAGATACTGTTGGGTTTCTTCTGGTCAACTAAGACAAATGAAATGATAGAAGATTTCAAACTCATAGCTGTGAGTGAAGATGAGGTAAAGTCAGTTATGAATGAAGTAATAAGTAGAGCTGTGAGGACTGATGACATTTCCATGCAAATGATTACGGCAGTGAGTCCATACACATTAGGGGCTTATTACTCATTTACTAAATTAATATTTAGAAACTGGCATCTTCCCTAAATAATTAAAGAAAAGTATTGTTTTGCCGCTATCTAAAGTTACAACTCCCAGAATGAGGAGGAACTAGAATCCATCTTCCATATTGCAGGCTATGTCAAAAACTGTAGAAAAAATTGAAAAAACATTGTGAAAAACCAAGACATTTGACCAAAATTACATTCTGGATTTAGAAAAAATCACAGAGCATGTACTGCCCTAACAAATGTATTTAATTATTTATAGGAAGCTTAAGATAAAGGTAAATGCAGCTCTCTTGTAATGATAGATTATTTCCAAGCCTTTGATCCAATCAATCATGAACATGCTTCTGGCCAAGATGAACTACTATGGCTTTGGTGAGGGTATGATTTCATGGATAAAAATTATATCTGCAAGAAAGACAGTAGGTCACAAAATTGGGCAATGAGACATCTTATCCCTTTTCAAATTGCGTGGTATACCTCAAGGCAGCTGCTCGGCCCAATTTTGCTCAACTTGTACACATAAAACGTCAGATCAATGCTGACCTATACCACGTGTCAACTTGTGTCAATCCAAAATGGACTCAGGCTATAAGCAAATGCACAGGCCTGCATATTGCTCTGCAAAATCTGTTAAGACTCAGTAAGATTGGGGTGGTGTTGGTGCTTGACGGTGTGAGTTTGGCCATGTGTGGTAGAGACTCTTGGGGTTGTGTTGGATCGTGGACTCACATTTTCCGATCACTTTACTCACGTAACCCAGCGTGTGATTGGCCAGATTGAAGGGTTAGTGCAGATTCAGAATATTACTGTGAAACAGCGGCTTATGCAGATGTTAGTGCTATCAGACTTGTACTTACTGTCTACCTGCTTAAGGGAACAGTATTTCAAGAGAGAACGTTGGTAGAATCCAAAAGCTTGCAGTAATCAGCCATCAGGTTCATTTTCAACCTGAGACGGATTGATCGTATCTCTCCTTTCCAGTATGCTATCAAGTTACTTCCCGTGGAGGCAGTGAGCATGCTGCTGACATGTTGCATGGTCCACAAGGTTCTCAAATATAGAAAACCACAGTATCTAAGCAAGAAACTCTTGTATCAGGGAGAGGTATCTCAACATAGCATGCGCCAAGATGGAAAGCTTCATTATTGTATCTTGTTCCTTTTATTGATAGGATGAAGGAATTTTTAATCAATACCAATAGTTTGTGATTACAGAGCTGTGATTTACTTAGTATTTAGTGTTAACTTGAGTAGATTTAAAAAAAAATTGTTTGCTGAAATACGCTCATGAATAAAGGCATTTCTATTTATTTAGAGATCGTGTACATGTAACATGTAGTTTATTCAAAACATGGTTATTGTAATTCCTGACTTATGTGTGTCACAACGCTTTGGTATGATTTGTTTATTTTACCTAGATTGTAGCTACGTGTTAGGTTAGTTATCCATCTGAGGGAGAAAAATAGATTGCAGATCTCAGAATATATGTTACTGATTGTTCTTATCACTGAATAATGGCAAATTGTCTGGAAAAATCCTGTTTCCTTCACAGTAAAACAAACCACAACAATTAAACCAAACAAACCAACACAACAGAGGGTTATAAATTGCAGAATAATGAGGGCGGCCAGCAGAGAGTGACATTAAAATGGATTTTTTTTGTTAACCTTCATGAAAACTAAGATACTGGGGTCAATTTCTTTTATCTCAGCTTTTTTTTCTGAATTATAAATCTCCCTGACATACTAAATGTTCACGGCTTCTGACATTCAATGTTTACAATGTCAGAGTTTGACATGTCTGGGACAGTAAAACAACAACAAAATTATCTATTGACCTGAAGAATATTAAATACAGTTATGGCAACAAGAGAGTTTTATATGAAGTTCATGGTCATCAATCAATGTGGCAGACTTCACCCCTGCAGGTATTATTCAACAGAGTATAAAATCTCTCTCTAGCAGTCAGTTGAGAAGAGCTTTCTTTGAAGTTTGTGTTTTTTTTTTTTTTTTAGTTACCCAGTGTACTTCACCCTAATCATCCAACAGGGCTACTGCTACTCCCATTGGTGGAAATCAAACAAGTGGTCCCATTTGTCTGTCTGACTTCTTAACCTAAATTATCCCTCGATGCCTGACCTGGCAGTGTACTATCGGAGCCGTTCTCATTAGGCCACTGTCCGGGAATGGTTACTCGCAAAGTCTACCCCCTTGTTTTCTCGTTGGCTGCTGTAGTGCCGTCCTGGGTCCCGATGCCCTTTGTAACTCATTTGCAGTAGTAGTGCACTCTGAACTTTGTTTTGTGTGTGATAGACAGATGGATTCCTCCTTCAAACTTATGTACCACCCCAATGCCAGTTACTGTTGTAGACACGAGAAAGGTATTGTAAGCAGTTCATCTATCCATGGAACTTTGCTTCAACAGGAGGTGCTTCCCCCGTAACCCAGGCATGAAGCTAGAAAAGTGTCTATAAGTTAGTATCACTTTCAAAAAACCTTTCTTATTGTTATTATTAACTCCTCCCTTCAATCTGCAAGTTTTGCTCTATAACTTATATTACTGTGTAATCTACAAATCATTCACAGGCTATCAAAAGAGTCCCAACACCACAGTCCCATTACATAAAATTAATGGTTCCCAATGTGTTACATCAGAATTACAACTATCAAAATCAATTGGATATTGATTCAGCACAGATATGCAGACATTTTTTATGATTAGATACAGATCAAAATGTTTACAAAAATACATCACACATTAAAGAACTGACCAGTTATTAAAATTGATCTAATGATTTTAGGTAGTATTACTGCTTGTAAACAATGTTATATAAATAAGAATTCAAAAATTGGAAATTATATTATGTAAGTTTATTTTCAATAATCATCTGCTTTTCTGTAAAATAGTAATCCTGCAGCTATCATGAAAGGTAGAATAGCTAGCAGTGTGAGTTATCTAGGCCAGCTTGTATTGTTGGGGAACCTTTCAGTGTTGTATATAAATTTTTAGTTTAAAGTATCTCATAAAAGCGTAGGTTAAGTTAGGGTTTTACAGAATCTAGTGGCAGATCCACAATAACTTGTAGTAGTTAGTTCTTTGGAAAGGTGATCCTCTTCTAGTTGTGACTCTTAAGAGGTTGCAAACATTGATTATACTATACAGAGGCAATACTATTAGGGAGTAATGTTTCCTAAATCTATATTTTATTTGGTTTACATTGATCAAGAACATGATAATTTATGTACAAAAAATTCAAATGTTAAGATTTTGATCGATATCCATTATTATATTTTAGCAGAATTTCAAACGTTTGTATATATGGATGTTGGTATTAAAAGGATAAAAATATTTTACTGAAAATAATGGAAAAGAAACATAAAATATATTATAAAAAGCCAAAACAACTCAGAATTATGCTTAACAAAATGAAATTCAAACATAGTTAATTTGAGTATTTTTGTCAACTAACCACAAATATGTTGTCAGTGCAGGTTTTTAAACTTCAACTATTTAAGATGTAAATCATATAACTGTAAATATTTCGTTAATTTTATTTCATTTATATGGTTTGTCTTACAAATTAATAATTCTCGGTTACTGTGATCAGTAGACATGCTACTTACAACTGGATGTGACGAAGTCGGCAAACAGAATCCAGCAGGATGCAATGACAGCTGCAAACCCCAGCACAAAGCCCATGAACAGCCAAGCTCGAGCCCCTCGTGGTCCCATACAACCCCCCAGAGTACGAGTCCCCTCGCACTTGGGCATTAGAGACAGCATTGATCCTGCAGTATTCAAAATTCAATTCAAATTTTTTACTGTCACAAATTTATGACAGGTGACATTGTCAAGGTATAAAATAAATATTAATATCAATTATGAAGGATTTTCAAAGTAAAATGTATAAATGTATGAATTAAATATGTATAATGTTATTAAAATTATTGTGTCACATAGATATTCTTCAACAGAGTAATAATTCTTTTCTTTTTAACATATCTAAAAACTGATTTTTAAATTCATAGCCTTTTTGGATTGATTTAAATCTGGTAGTTCTGTGATTTAAATCAATGTTCTGTGGTAGTATTAATTCTTCTAGTTTAACAACTAGTAAGAAGTTATGTACTAGATCATTTTATAAGCTGAATTCTTATAAGCTACTGTTTAAACTATGTAATATGTCACTTAATTTTTGAGATATTGACACTTTTTTGGAAACCACAAAATAACTATTTTTGATGTATATTTCATGCACTCCTGCTACAAAACTTGGACTTTCGTTATTATGTTATCTTTAAATTAAAGCCATAATGTCAGGAAATCCGGTTACACTAAAAAACAGGTGAATGCCATCACCATTACCTGAACTAAAAGTAATTTTATTTTAAGGTACTTAAGATAATCAATCTTCTGATTCAATTATTTGTACTTTCAAGAAAAAAACCCTTCACTACACGACATGTTTATTTAAAAACATGTTCATGATGAGTGGGGATTTAAAATGGTAGAATAATACTAAATTTACCACTTTAGTAATAATAGTTTTTTACATTCTATTCTAAAATTAACACTTAAATTGTTATTCACAGTCTTTCAGGTAAAAGTCATAGCCATTATAAAGTGGGCTAGTGAGAATTATCTGTGGTATAGGAGTGAGATGATTAGCATTTTCACAGATAGCCAGGCAGCATTGAAGGCGTTGGACTCCTGTGTGTTCAACACCAAACTTGTCTGGGATTGCTATCAAGTCATTTCTTCCCTAGCCAGAATCAACAATGTGACTGTTTTTTGGGTTCCTGGTCATGAGGCGATCGCTGACAACGAAAGAGCTGATGTCCAGCCTAATTTGGGCTCAGCGTCCAATATGATTGGACCTCAACCTTTCTGTGGAATTTCTAGGTGTGAATCATTTGGGGCTGCTTCAGAATGGGTTCACACTAAACATGGGTGAAGATGGAGGCTGCATCCGAGTCTGAGAATGCGCAGAATGGTTCTACTGTCGCCTTCCCTGGGTGGCATCTGACCTTCTCTCTTACTAAGTAGATCGATCGGTGTCTTCTCAGGTTATGGGTCTAATTACGAGACATGGTCACTTAAGGAAGCATCTTCACAGAGTCTCCTCGGGAGGATCCGCTCTGTAGACTGTTTGACAAGCAGGAGGAAACTGCTGAGCACCTGCTCTTTGACTGCACTGCAAATAGCAAGGGAGCGGTACGCCATCTTCGGTAGTTTGGACAAAGGTCGGGAATTTTCCCAGAAGGATCTGGTCAGTTGTTTTCAGCATTTTGTAGAACTATTACCGCAGACGAAGATTCTTACATGAGCACATTTCTATAATGGCTATGACTACTGGCTGTGAAAACTGTGTGATAAGGACCCATAAGAACCACAAGTTAGATGCATGGTCTCAACCCCACAAATCCCAGCATCTGTACCACGTTTTGTTTTAAAGCCATCCGTACAGCATTGAAACTCCGCTAGTGGAAGAGGATTTTTTCCCTCTGACCAAACCTTCCTAGAAGGTATCACAATAGTTAAGGGTTTGTCGAAAGAAAATCTTTGAGGCATCTGATAAGTGATCATGTGCAAAGTATTCCCCTGAATGAGGATGTTAATTTTGCAATGCCTTCTCTTACAGCTTGAGGCTGACCAAATACAGTGGCACTTGCCATAGCCCAAATGACAATGCCCATTTGGGGCGAGTACGAGGCAGCAGTTAAGCTGTACCCAGTACACTTAGAAATGCCCCAGCGGCAGCAAGGCAAGCCAATTTTTGGATACTAGTCAAACTATCTACCCTGACCTCCGATTTTTGGCCAACCGTACGACAGCCCTAAACATTAGTGCAGGTCTAACCATGGAGACATAAATCCAATACAAAAACCTTGGTTTAAGTCCCCAAGACCCACCTATCACACGGTTTGATGCTTTTGTTGGTGAACATTGTTAACGATATAATGTGTTTATAGATTATAAGTACCAGTATGTATGAAATCAATAAGTAACATTATTTTGATAAAACATCACATTTATTTTACAACATCATATATGAATAAAAAATCATGTGAAATGAAGAGAAATACAATGTTGAAAAATTTGTAAAAAGACAGTTATAACAATTATAATGGTTTTGTTTTCAAGTGTAGGTATCCAAAGTATGATAAATCTAAAACTTCCGGGTGTAATGAATGAATATTGGTACATGTCTTGCAGGAGTATATGGTTTCTTTCTATATATGCGGTTTTTTTGTTGAAGTGTGCAGCAAGTGCTGCTCCTTTTTCCATGAGTGGGTTGACCGCAGCAGCCTCGTCTGCATGTTGGTTGTGCCAGTTTGCTTGCAAACATGGTCCCTCAACTAAATTTTACATGTATTATGTATCTTCAAGTTTTGTTTTAGTGCCTCTTTTGTACAATAGATATAGGAGTTTACAATTCCTATCTCCAACACAGCCAAAAATGGTTGTGCCAGTACCACTTATGTGTCTGTTGCAAAAAGGATGATATAATGACATAATGATGATATAATGAGATGATATATAGACTATACCACTGCTCCTATATGTTTGGTATAGTCTATTTTTGTGAATTCTAAATTCTAATATTGAATGCCTTTGAACGTGATAGTGCTCTCGTCCACAGCCACAGAACTGCTGGGATTATAAAATAATTTGTACATCTTGCTGTTATGGTCAATCAGAGGCTTTTGTTTTAACACCATCACAATCGTGGTTGAAGTGCATTTGCAAAAAAATATTTAGAAATTAATTTTTGGAAAATACATCGCTGAAGAATTATAAGAGTGATTCCCATTTTGTACTGAAGTTTTCTCCAATGGAGGTCATTGGAATCAAACCCTTATATATGATTAGACCAAGGAAAGCTTTGAAATCACCTGCTAATATGCATTCCATCGTTACAGTCTTGAGTTGAGTGAAATATCTCTGTGATGAGTTTCTTTTTTTTTTAATTCAATTTTTTTATACACAATATATTCAATATTTCTTAGTTGAAAAAAGGTAGATATAAAGGTTCTGATATTCAATTTTTATATCAGAATCAAAAGAAGTAGGTAAGTTAGGTCCCTGGATTACACTGTAAATGGGTATTGTATGGCTAGGACCTCAATCATTATCAGTTACCTCAGTCCAGAGGTTTTACGTAGGCCTATTTAACCCATTAGCCTACTTCGACGAGACCATCTCGCCGCTAGCACTATGCACGGTAAAATACTTTGACGAAACCATCTCGCCATCCCACCAAGTAGTTCGCCTATTTCTCACAAGATGTCAGCACCATTCAGTCCTAACTTCGTTTCTGTGTTCTATGCAATAATGGGAATTGAATAATTTTAACTAACTTTACAGCTTGGCAACACTGCAGTTGGGGAAGGGGAACATAAACAGACGGATCGGAACAAGTAAACAGCTGACTCGAGTAAACAAACTAAGCCGTGTGTACAATGGTGCGACATGGAGCTTTACGTAGTAGTAAGTGAAATTGATCGTTATATTGACAATGACGGATTTATTTTCAGTGAATCTGATGGTGAAATCGGTTCTAATCATGTGGAAGAAGAGTGGAGGATTGATGGTGATGAAGAATTCAGCGACGGTGAGTCTGACAATGCCCTCTCAGATATTGATTTTGAAGAGATGGACGTAGGCCTAAACAATGCCGATGATCCTATGAATGATTTACATTTACAGAATGTTGAAGACGTTATTAGCAGTGTGGCTTCTGGTGTAACAGGATTATGGAATTTTCCAATATGGAATGACGAGCCAAACGAACCTAAAAATATTGTGTTTTTAGGCAATCAGGTAGGAGTAAATATTCTAAATAATAATTGTATAATAATATTATAATAATTATAATTATATTATAATAATTGTATAATAATTCGAAATAATAATAATAATAAATAATTGTCAGTAAAAAATAAAAAGTGTTTATTTTGTAATTAACATAAAATTAACACAAATTAACAAAATTAAAAAAATTAACATTAACTTTTTTAATAATTTTTTTTTTTTGTGAAAAATATAGTTTAGGATGCTTTTATTAAATATCCCAAGTTTTATTAAATTATAAAATGTACAACTAGAGTAATGGAATTTTAAGTAAAATTCTCCATTTTGGGCCAAAATTAATTGGATTTACTGTGGAGTTGAGAGGCTGGAAATACTAGTAGGCCAATGAGTTAAGAATGAGGCTTGACTATCATCTTCCAAATTGGTTTCACTCTCACTCAAATTGTGCTAAATAATGTCCTATTATTCACTATTACTCAAGTTGGTCAACTAAACTCAAAAACGTAACATTCATAACGTCAAGAACAAAATTGTCTTAGTTCTGTTTCATCTGCATTAGCCATGATGATGAGAATATTTTTACAATGTATGTCAAATATATACAAAGTTTTAAAAACAGTAAATGCAATATACAATGATGAAATGTATATTGGAGGAACACCCAATGAGTGGGAATGACAAAGTTAGAGTGCAAAACAAGCTTCATGTAATGACAGAGAGTACACTTGCTATAGGAGCTTCAAGAAGCACGGCCGGCACAGAACAGAACAAAGAAACAGATTCTTCTAAGATTCAAAATAATTGGTTAATAGCATAACAAAATTTTGTCACCTTCAGTAATTTTCTTTGGAAGAAAAATTGTGATCATTAGCCATATAGGTATACCATCAGGATATATTACAATGGAGAAATATTTACTTTTAAACAAATAATTTACAGTTGATCAAAGAAGATAAAATCAAGAATGAACAGTGGAACATACTATTGATCACATCTTTTACATAATCCATTGTTACAAATGACGTATATTGCCCATCATCAGAAAGCGTCCGTGTACTTACCGGTGACAGGCACTGCCCATCATGATAAGTTCGTAATGTTTGAGTCAAAAAATATTCCTGATATCGATTATTTTTGCATTTATCTACACTATTATAACAATGGTCATAACATGTTCGATTTTGAAGCTGGTCGGCTCTTTCAAAATCGATTGTTGTTTACTGTTTTATCTGTTTATTATTTGTTTTGATTGGTTGCCATTTAAAAGTGCATCACGTTAAAATTACGTTGTTCTTATCTGAAAGGTTTACTAACTTTGTGAAGAACATACTCAATGACAGTAAAAAATAAAATGAGTGATGGTAACATTGATCTCAAAATGTTAAGTGAAAGTGGCAATGAAGAAATTTAAAAAAGTTATGTGACATGGTTTAACTTTCAAACTTTGGTGGACAAGGCAAGCTAATGATCCACATAATTTTATTTTTAGTGGTAGATCTGGTACATATCTAATTGTTGCTAGACACTTAAAATATAAAATAATAAAACACAATTTTAACATGTTATATAATCGTGTAATATTTTTTATTGAGCCTAAACATCCATACAATGATTTCCATTGCAAAATGAAAATTTAATTCAGTACATGCAGATAAAAATATTTGAATTTTAATTGGTAGTCAATAGGCTAATGAAGAACCTCCAGTTAAATTTTGTTATCTGCCAACAAAATAAATTTTTTTTAGAAAGGAATGGTTCAGTAAATTTGTAATCTGTGATAGTTCTCTCAGACGTTTGTGATGTGTATAAAAGGATATTTTCAATTCACTCTAAAATAGCCAGAGGCATTAGTGTTGGCAATTTTGAAAATTATCAATACTTTTAAATCTTGTTTAAATAATTATAGAGACTAGTTCTCTCTTGTTCTTGTAAATCTCCCACTGGTAGCGCAATTGTGCCATGGTCGTCATGTCATGTAGTGTCTATTCTTCAGTAAAATATTCCTCTACTGAGTAATAGGGTCTTTGGATTAAGTAACCCTTCAAGGCTGTCTTGAATTTTGAAATATCTTTCAATTACTTTAATTTCAGCTGGGATTCTATTATATATTTTCCCAAACATGAATCTTGGGCCACTTCTTGCTAGGCTGGATGTTACTTGGCTGACATAAACATTCTTCTTTTGTATTGTAGCATATTGATGTACTTGGTCATTTTTTATAAATATTTCAGGCTTCCTCCTTACCATTATTGCGGATTCAAGAATATAGATGGCTGGAAATGTTAGCACCTTTAACTGTACAAAGAGTGCTCTACAGTGAGCTAGATAGGGTACTTTGCAGATAGTCCTTATGATGCGTTTCTGGATCAAAAAAATTCGTTGTGCCATTGAACTATTTCCCCAGAAGATAATTCCATAGCTGATGATACTGTGAAAGCATCCAAAGTACACCTTCAAAAGCACATCCTCGTCCATAATTGACTGGAGCCTTCGCACCATGTAACATTACTGCAGTAAGCCTCGCTGATATGGATTCTATGTGTTGTTGCCACCTTAGGTCACTGCTTATGGTTAAGCCAAGATATTTCACACTTTCATTTACTGCTATGCTCGCTCCCTGAAGCTGTAGTAAAGGGGCACTATCTGGTTTTTTCCTGTTGTAAAACATTAGAGCCTTAGTTTTGCCTTTATTTAGCAGTAGCTTATTTTCCTGACACCATTTGCTCATTTCATTAAGACCTTCCTGTGCTCTGCATCTTAGTAAATCCTTGTTCAGGTCTTCAAAACAGTGACACCTAACCTAAAAACATCATCAGCAAATAGGCAGACCTTACCTTCTGTTATTGATTGTGGTAAAATCATTCACATAGATCAAAAACAGTACGGGGCCCAAATTTGAACCTTGAGGAACACCTGTGTTAATAGGGGGAGAAACCTCTGAACAGTAGTGTCGAGTTAGACCATCTGTTCCTGAATATCGTACAGTTACCACCATTTTTCTGTCCTTCAAGTAGCTATGGATCCACTTTCAATGGCCTGCCTCTTATCCTGATAGCTAACAGCTTCTTGAGAAGTACATCATGTGATAGTAGATCAAAAGCCTATGTCATATCATAAAATATACACAACTGTTCACCCACTAAATCAAGATTCTCATATAAATTAATTAACAAATTCAATATTGCATCTGTTGTGGACCTACATTTCCTGAAACCATACTGGTGGTTGTTCAAAATTTGATTTTTTTTTCTTTTTTCTCCAAGTAAGGGATTAATCTTTTCAGAAAGATGATCTCAATTATTTTAGAGAATACACTTTGAACAGCTACTGGTCTATATTGCTTAACTTGATCTCTTTCATTGCACTTGTGTATAGGCACAACCTTGGAGGTTTTAATTTCATTTGGGAAGTATCTATCCTCAAAAGACTTATTAATGATAATAGTGAGTGGCTTTGCAATAATATCTTTACATACTTTTAATATGCTACATGGAATTTCATCCACACCAGCACCACGCTTCGAACTAACTTTAAGTATAGTTTCCTTAACTTCTTCCTCATCTGTAGGCCACAAGATAAATTCATCAGATGAGTCATGTTGGTGGTCTGAATTTTGATTCACATCAGCTTGCACCGTTGGTCCGGTTAGTTTTAAAATTTCACTTACAAAATAATTGTTAAAAACATTTGCTACATTGCTTGGGTGAGAAATGAGCTCGTCCTTATCCTTTAAATAAATATTAAAACTATTTACATTTTCATCACATGTTAAGTGTTTAAACGATGTCCCAAGACTCTTTGCAAATATTTTTTGCATTGCTTATCTTCGACCTGTAAAATTGTTTTTTAACTTGATATAGTAAGTTGGCATGTTGGCTTTTAGCTCTTGCGTATTGTAACTTAACAATGTGACTAGGATTATCTCTAGTGTGCCAATACAGATCCTTTAGATTTGTCTGGGGTATAATAACTTCTTCATCGACCCAGTTAACATGTGACTCGTCCGTAATACTAAAAATCATCTTAGGAAAACAAATATCAAATATGTACAAGAAAGTTGAATAAAACTTGTCCGTAATACTAAAAATCATCTTAGGAAAACAAATATCAAATATGTACAAGAAAGTTGAATAAAACTCATCAAACAATTTATCTACGTTTTGTTGTAGATCAATATGGTCTAGGTTTACCAGCCAATTCTGGGTCGTCAGTAAATATTCAAACAGTGCCAAGTTTGATTTATTTATTTTCCTTTCTTCGATTCTCCTCTTTATAATATTATTTGTACCTATGTTCATTTTGAAGGATAAAAAACTATGATCTGATAACAACAGTGGTAAAGTTACAGTACAGTATGAGTTTGAATTGTAAATCAGTTATGAAATAATCTACTCTAGGTTTACATTTCTATTTCAACAAATAAAGTAGGAAAGAAACAGTTTAAATTTTGTGGACAGATATCAGAGTTTCACCAAACTTCCACTTAATTTATTATCTAGTTTAGAATTAAAATAACAACTTTTGCACCATAACTCACATAAAACAGGGATACAGTTCCAATAACTCCACATATGTGATATGCTCCGTTGATATTTTCTGGATATTTGGCATTAGCATCGATCATGAGCCACCAACCAGTGAAGAACTGTAAAAAAATATAATAATCATTAATTGGCATACTTTCCATAATTGTTTGTGTAGAGTTTAGTGGACTACATAATATACTTCCCTCTTCTTGTCATCAAATAAAAGAATTGTGATTTTTCCTATGGTTGTATTAACTGGATTAACCCTTTAAAGGTTGCCTAAAATATGTTTAATTCCCTTAACGCTCACTGGTCAAAATATCGACCACCTTGGAAAACTTCCTTGTGCACACCCAAAAATGCATTCAGTTTGCGTTTACGCACGGTGGTTGATATTTCAACCACTTTCAATTAAGGTAAGTTTGGCTCATACGGATGGGCGAATATAGTCCCTTGTCAGCACTAGCCATTCTTGGAATTCCACCTGACATGTTGGAATATGAAATAGACGTGAACGGAACTTGTACTGCACTCTATCGAGATAAAGAAAGTGGCTCATTCTGCGACCAGCGTGCGTCTAGGAATAGTGACATCAGAGAAAATCCTGTTTGCCATTAAGTTTTTTAACTGCAGCTGAGTAAAGGTGAGATTTTAATACATTTAAATTATTTAGCATTGGTCGTGATATAGGAGACTTTATATTATGCTTTGTCTTTTAAATTATATTAGCCATATAGATTCTTGAAACAAATTAAATATCACAGTAAAAGAATTTTGTCCTAAATTATGATAATTTTATAATAATTAAAAAAGTTTTATCTTTATAGATTTTGAATTGGTGTTACACACTTTTAATGTGGATATTCTCCTCTAGAAGACAAAATGATCAGATAAGACGAATATCTTTGGGCATGCAAGTTATAAAAAAAAAAAATAATGACATTGTTTGAAAGTTTACATGACATTTTAGAGATAATTTTGTAGTATAAACAAATCATGTTATGAAATAGCCCAGAAATCAAGAAAATAGTGGTTAAAAATCTGTTATTTTCTTTTAGAATCTGTCATAGTCAACTCATTTATTTTGTATAAGTATATTTCAACTGAAAATAGAAAAAAAACCAATGACACAACTACTTTTTCGTGAAAAGCTGGCAGCAGAACTCATTGGGAAGTTCCGTAGTAGAAACACCAAAAGCTATACCTCAGTAACTGCAAACAAAGTAACTGGTAGAAAGGTAACAAATTTAGACCTTAATAATGTTGGAGAACATTTTCCAATTCCCACTTCTTCTCGTAGATGTGCAAGATGTAATACGAAGGAAAAAATGTAAGCGCACAAGTATTGGCCTGGAGAAATGTGATGCAGTCCTGTGTCTAGCCTGCTTCGCCCCATTCCACAAGCCCTGAGCTATAATTTATATTCATTACTTCTTTTTTTAATTAAGATATTTAAGTTTTTAATTAGGTTAGATTAATATGTTTTTCATTTCCAAATGACTATGTATTGATTAGGCCTATAAATATTTTTTTTCTTCTGAATATGGTTAAATCAAAATATGTTTTTGATTTAATATCAAAAGTACAGTATAATTATTTGGAGTTAAGTAGATTAAGTGTTTTCTATGATAGTTTATATCATTATTAACTTGTAATTTTCTCTTAGCAAAAATTGTTAAAATGTAACATTATTTACATTTAAAATTTTTATCATTGAATTAAATAGTTTTGTTATAATAGTTAGTTTGAATTAAGCTGTTTTATATATATATATATATATATATATATAATATATATATTACTTTTTTTTGCTTTAAATAATTAAGGTTTTATGATAATCTTGGTTTATATTGGTTTGGATTACTGTTTTGCTTTAATAATTGATGTTTTTTTTTTATAACAATTATGTTTAAAATGAAAATAAGTTTCTGTTTAATGCGATTAACTTTTTGGGTTTAAATAAATAATGTTTATTCATTATAATTTGTACATTTTTAACCCTATCCATAAGTAGTTGAAATTTTAACCAGTGAGCATGAGGTATTATGCATATACCTGAAAGGTCACTGGTCGAAATATCAACCATAGCCTAAAATATATCAAATAAAAGAAAGGATTTTTTTTAATTATTTTTTCCAAATCTAGATACAACCCCAGTATTAAGTTAAATCAATAAAACATGTTTAAAATTTGCAAATTTTAGGGGTGTGCACAGAAAGAATTTCAGTGTGGTTGAAATTTCAACCACCGTGTGTCTAGGGATTACAAGTAAAAATAAAGCGTGCACAGAGCAAATAATGAGGTGGTTGAAATATCGAACAGTGAGCGTTTAAAGGGTTAAGTCTTGTCTAACTGAACTTCAACAATGTGTGTTCGGAAAAAAATAAAGTTGACTGGTTTTCATGAACTTTTTATTTATTACCCAATCATTAATACATTACTACTGAAAAGCAGAGAACTTTAAGAATGAATTTTGGTAGTCAGAATTGTGATTGATTTTAGATCTTTTGTTTATTGTTTCCGATTATTTGACACTTGTTAACACTCGCCAAAAATTCGATTGGCCTACACAATATCAAAATGGCTAAAGGAAACTTGTGCTGTTGTGTGTGTGTGTGTGTGGTGGTAGTACCGATCAGAAATGCCCCTGGCCTGTAGTTCTTATTCACCGAACTATATTGTAATTTGATACACCTTCATAGTGATTTGGTTCATGTACTTAGATGGTATCAGTGAGGTAAACGGCAAAAGCAACCAATTAAAATTTCATTATTATTGTGTTTTGTGTTCATCTTCTTGAAAAAAATAAATATGATTTTAGCAGGTGGAAATCACAAATAACATTGTTTTGTAATGATTTAAATGTAAGTTTGTGGTTATATATGTTTACTGTAATTCTTGTTATCTATGATTTTCAGCATAATCTGCTCCCAGTAGCTTATCAAAGTGTTCTGTTGTCCAACAGCTTAATTAAGCAACATCAACCGCGCCTCCGTGCAGTACCCTTCACTGCTCTTCAATAACAGTGGTGTCTATTATTCAATCACAGCGCGTTAACTCTAATACAATCAGTTTTGAAAGTTACTTATGTGTTTGATTGGGGATCGCTTGAAGAGTTAAAAATTTAGGAAATTAAAATATTCCCTTTTAATTGGTCATCGTGTTTCAGAGTGAAAGTATATAAGTTTGTTATATAATTGTATGTTATTTTTAATCAAGAAAAGCAATTTTTAGCGATCTGAAGTTACCACATGGAATGTAAGTACATACATAAGTTAAGGTTACATTAGTTTTGCTTGTTTATTAAATGTATGTTTGTTTTTTATACGGTACTATTTATTGGATTGTTGAAAGTATGATTCAATTTGAATGTATTTATTTTTATTCACACAAGAAACAAGATTTCACGTTATTAAACCATTGCCACCGTCCTACTGAATAAAACAATATAAAGTTTTGGGATATGAAAAATGACAAATGATGAATTTTATGACATAAAATGTAGAACTACTTTTCTTGCAAGATGGTAGGTAGTTACGGTAAGGTGACTGTACAATATTACGTTTCTTATAAAGCAGTAATGACCATTTAGAATTTGACTTTTTACTGATAAGTACCACCTTGATGGTTGTTTATCCTATGTTGGCATCAGTGCCTTCGGTACTGCCACATGCTGATGGCCAGAGACATTATTGGGTCAGGCTGATATAAACTTTTTATTCTTAGAAAATCTAAATTAACAAAAACGTCTTTTATTTGTGTCAAATTATCCTGATTTCTGCATAATTGTTATTTTAGATATTCAAAGATGATGCAAGGGCCAACGTCAACAGCAACCAATAGGAGGTTGATTGTGTTACGATCTTAACAAGACGTTACGCAGGTAGAACAATGAAATATTACTACGTAGAAAATGGTAAATCTTAAGATTTTTATGGGGGGGGAATAAACGGCTACGGGGACAATTGGGGACTATTTCTTTCGGTTAAATTACGTTAACCTGTGTTAGTATGCAAAAATTACAGTGATTGGAGCGGTAGTCACTGATCTTAAGATTTACCGAGAAAATTTGTTCCAATGTCATGTTCAATATTTAAAATCGATAATCATCATCTGATTATGTTGGTGTCTGCTTATTATACTGTAGCCTAAAAACTTGTATATAAATTATAGTTCAAGCCATGAGGGCCTCTTTATAGACACTTGTAGGCATAGCCTATTCAAACACTTAGGGTGATTAAGAGTTAGTACATCTACAAAGCCACTTTTTTCAAAATAATTGTAGTAATTATTATTTACACCAATTCAGTTCTGAGAAATCCCTAGTTTATCTCTGAAAAATATAAATTCAATAAATTGTCTACAGTAATGCCCTGCGTTCATTAATATGAATGTATAAAGATGGCTACAAGGTGTAAAATTAGGTACAAAACAACAAATAAAATAAGAAACTCAACCTATTTTATTTAATTACCAAAATCCTGCAAGGATGGATGATAACGCATTCCTCTTGTCACCTCCTTCAAACCACACACAAGCTGGTAAATTTTCAATACAACTTGTCATGTTGGATTAAATTTTCCTATCACAAACGAATTTGATAGACTAGGTCACAAATCACTCAAAAGCTGTGGTGCCTGTTTATTATTTGTACACTTTACTTTTTTTAAAGAGTCCTGGTTTTCTTTGTCATGTATGATCAAATTGTAAATTTATGTAAGTGCTAGACAGACTATTGTTATTGTTCTATGCGTCATTCATGCGATGCCTAATGAGTGTGTTCAGTGAGTGCCGAGTGGTGGAGTTAGATGAAATAATTACTTCTTCTTCTTCTTTTTTTCTTAGCTAGAATATGGTTTTTTTCTCATTTAAGCCTCAGCATCTTAGCTATGTCGGCTTCCGTTGTTCACTGGTTTTTTATTGTCAAAGTACAAGATTGGACCTCCCCGGGATTTGAACCCGTAATCACTCGGTTAGAGAGCCGAGACTATAACCATTAGTCTACGGAGGAGGACTACAATACGATTGTTGTTGGGTTACAGAAAACCTTCCAAGAGATGGCATGAAGAATTGATAATATAGTTATCTTATCTTTACTAGTGACTTTCATTACCTTTTTCCGGCCATGTCTGGTTGTATCTTAAGAATTTTGTAAGGAGCTGCTTATGTTGGATGTGGCTTTAACGACAACCGTCACTGCTTGGTAGCAAACCAAGAACGTCTTTACATCTACTATAGAGTGTAGACTTCACGATTACACCGTAATACAAATGCCATCAATCTGCAGTGTGCTAACAACTGCTATACATGCAATGACTGTGCTTTGACATTATCGATATCTGGTGAGCGAACTGCGATAATATTCGGTCGGTTTAGTTCAACGGTGCTCCTTATTTAGCACCCTCCTTGTAATATGACGGTCCTTATTCAGTGCTTTGACCGTGTATTTTTCCTAATTTAGCACCCCATCAAATATATTTTCAGTAGTCATGAGCTCGATTCTCTCGCTTAACTTTTACCTGTTTTACTCTTATTTCTTATTCCTTCCCGCTACAGAAAATATTCCATGGCACAATGTTTAACAATCCAACCATTGGTATCTTACGTTCATAAATTTTACCATTTAATTCAATGAATTGAATATACGCATAAATTAATCTATGACCAAACATGTTATTGTTAGTTAAATATAATAACTCATTTATAAATGTATAACCACAACAAAAATGTACAACGGATTATATTTTATTTGATGCCTGTTCCGGTGGAAGAGTAGACCTCTGGTCTAAACCGGGGCAAGTAAAATAAAGCAAATGTCAAATCTCTCTCTCTCTCTCTCTCTCTCTCTCTCTCTCTCTCTCGTCTCACTCTCTCTCTCTCTCTCTCTCTCTCTCTCTCTCTCTCTCTCTCTCTCTCTCTCTCCCTCCATTCCTCCCTCCATCCCTCCCTCTCTCCCTTCACACTGCATTTCATCTCTGTAGTTCAAATAAGGGTTACAAGAAAGATAAACGTTGGGCTTTATTATCTGGACAACCATTTTGTCCAGTAAAGTATTTTGGGACAACATCTTTTCTGTTTTACGTTTAAATGTATTTTATTGAACATTATATTTTCGTATTACTAAGTTATCAAACTACGTATTCATACCATTTTGAATAAAGTCTGATTTTAATATTTAAAGTCGACTACTTAGGTATTTAAATCGGCGTAGAGAAATACATCTATTCAGTTTATTTATTTGAGTTCACAATTTTTGAAGTGATTATTTATTTTAACGGGCTATGGATAATTGTTTTGCTGGAGAAAAATTGTTCGTTTCGCGTCACGGAATGCAACGTCACGCTTGTTCGTTCTGTCGCCGCTACGAGCGGGACTAACTCGCTGCCATTTTGATGTTAGGACCTTTCTACGTTCAGTGTCTACTCAGGCGTGCTAATGAAAGATTACTCTCGCTCCTTATTTGAGTGACTAATTCTTTTGGCGGGCTATGGATTGGTTTGAATAAATCAATGAACTAATTTATGTATTAATGCATCCAATGCAATATTGATAAACTGACTGCATTATTTAACAGCAGTATTTAAAGCTCGGCGTATTCTAAATTTAATTTCAGCACGGTTGTTGTTAATTCTTATTCCAGTTCACTAGTAGTTTCGTCCTGATGAGATTTATAAAAGGATTAAAAGTAAATTGATTTGATCTTTTCTACATAACAAAGTCATAGTGTCATTTAATCCTAAAAGAAAATTACTCTTTTTGTTGATTATAATTATAAACTTTACTCAATTTCATCGGGTCTTACCTTAAAAAATAAATGACCTAAAACAGATTTTAATAAAATAACACAGAAGAAACATCAAAACCATTAATCGACCTTTTAAAAGATAATTTAATTGGGCAAAGTAAAAGCGATAAAATGATAAAAAAACATGTGTTCAACAAGATACGGAAAAACAATAAATACTATGTTCACAAGATATTTAGCAAGAATTAATTTTATATTTTTTTCTAATATCAGTTATTAAAAACCCATAAGTTCATTTTTAGAATATAATGAAAATGAAATTTACGTTATTATCTCGGAACCGTGAGATTGTAGTGAAAATGATACTGACCAAATTATAGAAACTCGTTATAACAAGTAGTCACTTCTGTCGGTCAGTCCCACGACTTCGTTTCCATTTTTTAAGAAACTATGACAATATGACTGACCCGAGTCAGTGGTCTGTGTAATCGATTTTCGATTAACGATTTTCAAGGATTGTATTTAACTTAATTTTTCTTTGAGCTTACCATAAAATAAGAATGGTGATGTAAGAAGAGCCAGTACTACCGGAACACAATTAATTATCTTTCATTACATAATCAGCTCCTAAAAAAGTGAACTATGGCACTATAAAAATTTTAGACAGAAATTAAATTAAAGGAGTCAAAAGCAGACCGTTTTTCGAATCGAAGTTGGTTTTTGTTAGTGTATATTTTCTTGGACAGAAAATTAATTTTAATAAACGGAATTTGACACTCTTTGGCCAAATTAGAGATTAATTATATGTACATATTTATTCACAGAAGCAGTCCAAGTGTTATTCACACTTTGAACCTCTCAACCATGAATACTGAAATAATATGTAACTGATATACTTACTTATTTTTAAAACAATTGTAGGTCTCCATCATATTACTTCATAAATCACTTAGAAATCTATTTCCTTCGAGTTTGAAAATTGCGAGTAAAGTCGTGGGTAACTGCTAGTTATCTATAAATGCAATTTGGGTCATTTAAGTAATTAATCCATGTAGAAAACCAAACTAGTTTCTCTTATAAAATATGTACACCTTACATTTCATATCAATTCTCTTTGTTATTTTTAAAAGTTTTGAGAAAATAAACGTAGAAATTGGTCTAAAATTAAAATATTTTTATTTGTTAGGATTCTGTCTCAAATTTACTAGGAAAATACCAGATCCGAAATTAAAATTAATATTGTAAATAAGAATAGGTAATATTGTCTTTCAGATTTAAAAAATGAATAAACAGCTTATTCAATTAAATCTCATTTAATCTCTTTTTTTATCTCATTTAAGCTTTAGCGTCAGCTATGCCGTCTTCGAAGTGCACTGGTTTTTTTATTACTATTTATTACATGATTGGACTTACCCGGGATTTGAACCCGTGATCTCTCGGTTAAGGTAGGCGCACACAGATCGTCATCGAATGGACGGCACGCATCGGACGATTAGATTTGATGCATTGTTGTCAATTGGAGTGCGCATACATATCCGTATCGTACGCATCGTAGATCGGAAATACCGTCAGGAATCCCGAGAGGGGCATTGAAGCCGACGGCTCCGTTCGGATTGAATGACTCACCGGCATTTCCGTTCTGTGTGCGCAGTAAGACCGTCACGCATTATCTATTTCTACAGGCGATTGACTAGTACAGTAGCGACTGAACACGTGGTATTCTTATTTTCTACACACAATTATGGATTCTGCGAAATTGATTATTATTGTTCAAAAATATGAAGTAAACCTAGTACATTTGCAAGTGAAATTTGTATATCCTCGACAGTCCAATGTTGTACATCGTTTCTTAAAAAGTTATATAGGCAACATATAGCCGATACAACAGCAATGCAGTGCTCATGGCTAATGTATTTGCGTTCAAATATTCTAAATTTTCTAACTAATAATCCAAACGCATTTTCAACAGTTTTTCTGGCTCGGCTCAATCGATAATTGAAAATTCGTTTTTTCTTCATTTTGGCGCAAGTCATCCCGTGAGTACGGTCTCATTAAGTAAGTGCACAGAGGGAAAGATTCATCTCCTATTATTACATGTGGCAAGCTTTTGTTTCCCCCACGTGGTACCTTTGGCGGAGGAAAATGTAAACTTCCTTGTGCTAAACCTGTTCCCACAGAAAAGCTACGGAAAATGCTGGCGTCCTGAATGTTTACCGAATACACCCACGTCAATAACCAAACACTTATAATTCGCATAGACTAGTGCTGTCGCAAAAAGTATAGCGATCCGCTTTGTGGGGGAGCTTGAATGATCACATGTTTGCCATCGATAACAGTAACAGCATTAGGGAACTTTCATTTTTCACTAAAGTCATTTTCTGACGACATCCACAAATGCTCGTCCGGCGTTGGCATCACAATAGGCTTAAGAGCGGTCCATATAGCTTGACACTTTGAGTACACAATACTGCGGACTGTACTTTCACCCATTCGATAAGAAAAAGCCAGTGATCGAAAAGAATTCCCAGTAGGCAGAAATTTGAAAAAAATGGAAAAATAGTAATCGTTTCAATTTTTTCAGGTAAAGCCTGTAGGCTCCGATGGAAAAGGATTAGAGAGAACAATCGGAAAGCAATGAATATCCGAAAAACTAAAAGTGGACAGCCAGCATCAAAAATTAAGCTCCCGAAATTCTATCAAGAAATTCAGTTTCTTCTTCCAACTTTCAACAAGGAAGAAAAACGAATGAGCAACGTCTCGCTTCCACCTTCGGATCAGATAGCACAAGACGATTCTGAAAATGAAAATGTCAATGATACTGAAGAACCAGAAAATATTGAAATCAATTCTTCCGTTTCACCAACCACTGCCTCGCTGCATCCACCATCACTCAGTTCATTTTCACGTCATCCTCGTAACAAACCAAAGAAAAGCTCTTCTACGCAACAAGTGACCACTGCATCAGTGCTGAACAAATACCTTAAAAATAAGGAAATCAGAAGGGAAACCCCATCTCAAGATCCTTTAACGGCATTTTTCATGAATATGGCTGACACTGTTAAATCTTTCCCGATTCTCGATGAAATTAAAATAAAAGGAGAGTTATTCCAATTAGTCCAATCAGTTGAAGCGTGCCTGTCACAAGAAATACAAACTCCAAGATCATGCATGCTCTTCTAATCCATCTTTCTCAATGATCAACTATGAGGCACATGGATCACGATCGTCAAGCTCACTTTACTCTGCATCCCCCACTTCTAATCCTAACTATCACCAACAAGTGTCAAACTTACCTCAACAAGAATCCGAAGAGAATGAAGAGGCTTTCATGAATTCCTTTATGAAATTTCATTAATAACCTTTTGTGAAATGTGTTCTATATATATATATATATATATATATATATATATATATATATATATATATATATATATCTTATAAAATTAAAGGCTTTCTTATTTCCAAACATATTTAGACTCTTATTATTTATTCCCTTGTATATTCTGTTAGCGTAGAAAAAAATATTTAATGGTATACTAACAACACTTTTTTTAATACATTATAAATTATTAATTGTTATTAAACATGTCCTAAATCAGTATCAAAACTAATTGTGTCCTTAACATAATAATGTATCAAAATACAGTAGAGTAAAATATAAGCTATTAATATACTGTATTATATGAATGTACTATAAATGGTTGGTAATATATATATATATATATATATATAATATATATATATATATATATATATATATATATATATAGTATATTATTATAATTAGAATAAATAGAATTTTATAATCTCACCAAAAAAAGAACATACTATATCATGCATTATGTCACTTACAAAAGGGACTAGTTAGATATTTTGCCTTTTTTCAATGCAAATGTATACATCTTCAGAAGTTTTTAATCGAAATATAGAAAATCAGGCATGAAATGGTTAACTGAAAAAATTTTTAAAATACTTACCTTAAGCAGATTGCTAATATCTGTTCGGGTACAATCACACGGCGATAAGTGGTGTTCAGTTTAACTATATGTTGTCTGAGGACATTCAAAAGCTCAAAAAACATTACTTGCGACATGCGGAAGTAGCTAAAAAATGTAACTTCGTCTTCAATTAAATCAGGAAACAGATGATTAAATTCTCCGTATTCTATCCTTTTCTGATTAATTCTATGGATCCCCATTTTTCGTTTTCTCTTCCTACGTCGCTGTTCCTCATCTTCATCTTCGGCTAACAAACAAGTAACATTTATAACTTATTCTTCGCTACTGCTATCCATAACTTATATACTGTAATATTTGTTTATTAAATTCTTACATATAACACCATTCGCACACGACTCGACATACGTCGCAATGAACTGAAAATGCCGATTCTCCGATAACGACTAGTGTGCGCAGCACCTAAAAAATGTACGATCCGTCCGATTACGTGCCGTCAGTCCGATGAGGATCTGTGTGAGCCTACCTTTAGAGAGCCGAGACTATAACCATTAATCTACGGAGCAGGACATAAACAAGGTAAACTACAGTAACATGGGTATAAAACAAAAGTTTGTAGCAGATAGTTAATAACAGATGGTTCGCGCTTATGGTGCATATTTCCGACGGTAATGAAGTTGGACAACCTGGCACGTGATCTGAGGTCAGAAAAGTACTGATCGGAAATGTCTCTGGCCATCAGTGAGGACTTCGGTGTTCAGCGCCACCTCGTACTTCTGGCGAAAAAAAATATATCCCTCGAAATATTACATCTTAAATTCAAGCCCAGATCACGTAAGTGCTCATAATTTTTAATATTTGTACTACATGCGTATGTATTAAATTCTTGTATAGCTTAATGACAAATAGTAGATAAGGACAGAATAATGTACTTCTCGTCGGTCTCGCTTTTTTGTGAGGGATAAAACTAAAACTAATCGTTATAATACCATATAAATTTAAGAGTAAGTCAAATAATAAGGTCTGTTATTTCTAATAAAGTATTTTTTTAGGTATGCGATAATAAAAAACTCTTCCGAAAATAGTTGCTCTCCGAATAATACCAAAGTACCAAATTTTGTTATAAGGCCATGAGACTAACTGCTACCTAAGGTTATAAAACCTAAGGGAGAATTTTTACGCAACCACAACTTCTATTTATGATCTTTGTTACCAAAGCAAGAACTCGATATGTTACAGCTCGGAAGAATAATAAAACAGGTGTAATGGTGGCTAATAGTGCTATACAAGACTGCAGCGCCTAATACTTAATAATAAAGTTGAATGGGAGTTGTATCAATTCATCAAATTGAAGAAGTTTAGAAAAAGCAAACCACAACTTAACAACTGATAACTTCAGTAATGCTTCAATTTTCTTTGACGAGGACAGCCCATGAAAGCTTTCCACCTTCGATCCCTGGTTTTACTCAGTTGTTCAATATCCAGGAAGTCCCTAGTCTGCGATTCACCTGGAGGCCTGTGACAAGTAGTAAATTGCATGATTGTGTTTGGGAATGAAAATTACTACAAGCAGACATTTATGATATCAGTAGTGCTTCAAGCATAAACGTGATTCCGGCTATTTTGGAATTTCTCACTTTTTGCATTAACTAATTCTTAATAACCTGTAATTTTCCTACTAAAACTGTCCAAGTTAGTGCCTATTTGTAAGAAAAGAAACCCTGATTTGGAGGACCTATAGACCGATCTCTGTGATACCTACTTTTCCTAAAATAATATACACACCTTGATACCTCAGGTTTGTAAATGTTTTGAAAATAATTATATTTTTTTCTAAATTCCAGTTTGGTTTTCAAATGAGTCTGTCAAACGTGGACGCAATTGAGACCTTAGCTTCTTGTTTAGTTAAGAAAATTTAGAGAGGCGGAACAGCACAACAGTCTCTCTGTGACCTCAGTAAGGCTTTTAACTGTGGCTTTCCAAATGTCACTCTCCTTTCTAAGTTGTATTATTATTGTGTAAAATGTGTCAAGTTTCAGTTTTCAGATCTTATTTAGAAAATCGTACTCAGAGTGTTTGTGTCAATATATTCTTTGAGACGGTGTCAATAGAAGGCATGGTCTCACAGGGAACAGCGAAAAGCGGAACCTTTTCTGCTTTTTGGTTATGATTAATCATTTGCCTAGTAATATTAACTATTTCAGTTACTTTTGCTAACATTTTTAGCTGAAACAGCATTCCTAACACTTGTTTTTTTTTAGAAATGCTTCGGAGTCTAGAATAAAGTACAGTTAGTTCATCGTTTAGTGTAAATGGTCTTTTGCAGAATCAAAGTAAAACTCAAAATACTTTATTTAGCCGTTGTTTCCCATCCATTCCTTGCAATAGTATAGACTTGCAGTCAAAATTGTAATTATTAGGTATTACTTGGTTGTAAGTTGTCATGAGCCAACTCATGACATTATCCTATTCCACGCGCCTTGGTCATGAGCCCCTAATGTGAACTATGTTTGAAATGGGCTATATGAGTAATATTTTTATTAAGTCGTTTGAAAAAGTTTTGTTAACAAATACCAACTTATAATTGGCCTATTTTGTTTTCCATATAATTTTATCACATGGCTTAACTTTGTAAGGAAATGGCCAGTACGTCATTAGGGTTTTATTGTTACCGAAAACGGCAATTGGAATTATATCAAGTTCACCACTTTTAGCTTACTGTAGACCTTTATTTACTAGTGACAGAATACTCACAGTTTTCAATTAATTTATTTTTGTAACCTAATTAAATAAGGTTAAAGAAGACATTCACAGTTATCATCTAAGAAAGTTTGTTCTCACTCATTTCACAAGAAATAACAATGCGATTGATCAACCTCAATACAGGTTAAATAAGACCCAAGATTTAACATTTAGCAATTAAAATGTTTAATAAGTTACCTGTATCAAGCCAAGAATTTATTTATGGCTGTAGCACATAGCTTGAGGGTTAAATATCTTTTTTATAAAGTCCAATAGCCTTTTGTAAAAACAGTAGACAGAATATTTTAATATTTATTTAAATACTTTTACCCTTGCTAACCTTCTGAGAAATTAAATTAGAAACTCTACCTTTATATTAAGTTTAATTTTTTACCTTTGATTGTCTAGTATAGATTTATTAACCTGCTCCCTTGAATTTTTAATTGTTTAACAGCTTAATGATCTTGTTTTGTTTTAAATTATGTGATTTTAATGTTTAGCTTTTATTATGATTTCTTTTGAGAAGGATTTATACTTGAGGGTTTTAATTCTTTTACTAAAAATTTTAAGATTTTTTATCAGTTTATGACATTTTGTTGATTGTAAACCATAGTGTTATTAATACTTGGACCTACTTGATACAACGTTATCTTTGTTGTTTATTTTGTATGCACTGTAATTTGCCAATTTTTTTTTTAATTCTGATATTAAGAACATTATAACTACATTGTAACATTGCACAACTAGCTGACATTAAAAAGGTCCAATAAATAATGTACCTTGAGGCTTCATGGATAGTAACTACAGCTATTTGGGTAGGTAATCAGGAGAAAGCACAACTCGGCTCGCTACACTATCACAATTAAATTCACAATCACAACACTGAGCACCAACACTTTGCAACCACACAAAACATACACACATGCACACACTTTCGACGACACTACACTACAAAGTTACAAACTTTACAGTGTTGAAGATATCCAAGCCATGGGGGAAAAATAGAATTAGGTTATGTTGTTGTTGAATTGTTATATAATCAATTATTAATAATCCTTGGTGTAAAACTCGTTTCTGTGTCCTCAAAATAGTTGAAATACTGAGAACGTAGAAATTTCGTACTAACTGTACATGGGCACAACCAAGATATTTCAATAAGAAATCTTATTTTTACTGCTAACCAGGTAAGTTAAATATGAACCGGTTTAAGTATTACATTGCAACAATTTTATCAACATAGTAGTCAGTATATTGAATCTCATCACTAAGGTAATATAAATGGATGTAGGTTTTATTTTAATAAGCATAGAGTTTAGGGACACTATCTAAAACCATGGACTAAATCCATATTATTATAAAGTTTTAAAAATAATAACCCAATTTTTCCAATATTCCCTTAACATAAACAATCAAAGCAACCAGGATCTGGGATGGCCATCAACAAGATAGAAGAAGAAGGGCTATCTGGGTGACCTAACATGGAAGTGCTGACAAAACAAAATATACTTATGAAAACTCGCCTAACTGACCTAACAGCTACCTTATTATCAAACCTACCCGAGGGCCAATCAGCCTGCCTGTGAGCATTTGGGCTATAGCAGTCGCTGCTGCCACAATCAAATCATCAATATTCATGATTATTTAAAATACCAAAACTTAAATGTCAAACTGAATTATGTTATAGGTATTTCATATTACAGTAAACGGTTATTCCATGTCATTCAACCAAAGCTCCGGACGGCTGCAGTATAGGCCTAATAAGCAGCCACCAACACAATCGGATTATGATTATCGATTGATTTGAATCATCGATATTCATGACCATCCAAAAGACTGAAAGCAAAATGTTGGAAAAACGGTTGGGTACCGGGTCATGAAGGTATTCATGGGAATGAAAAAGTGGACATCCTCGCCAAAAAGAGAGTGGAATCCACATTGGTGGGGCCTGAGCCAGGTTGTGGGATAGCTTCTCAAACATTAAAGCTCTGGTCAAAGATTGGGAAAAGATGAGAAGACACAATAATTGGAGTAGAGCCTCAGGATTAAGACTATCCAAATTGTTTATCTCTCCTTTTGTTAAAGGGTGGACAGCTCTCCCAGACCAGAATAAGGAGGATATAATTGACTGATATTAGGAATGTTGACAGGACATGGCCCTCTGAGGAAGCACCTTATGAAGGTAGGCCTTAGTCAGAGTAACGAATGTAGACTCTGTGGAGAAAAGGAGGAGTCAGCGGAGCACATTTGGTTAGATTGTCCTGCCATCGTAGAGACTCTGAAAAGATACCTGGGAGCATATCTCCTCAGCCCCAAGGACATTAGAGAACAGGAGCCCTTAAATCTGATTGGTTTTTGCAAAATCCTCGGTCTTTGAGGGCATAAAATTAAAGTAAGGGAGGCGCAAAGGTCCTTTTAGGACTAAGCATGGGGTTAAACTGTCCTTTTCCCTCAGGAAGGAAAAAAAATGTTTTTGGAACAAATAATTAAAATAATCTCGTTTCGACCGAAACGAGATTATTTAGTTTCTGTACATTCTGTGGACACACTAATGGTAAGTGTTCTTTATTAATGTTCATTTATATACGTATTCATGATTTATTAAGTTTTTTACACAGTACATAATAATTGTCTTTCCATTACAATTCAGTTTATATTTCTGATCAGCCCCTCTAGAATTTGATATTTTACTGATAGGTACTATCTGGAGGGATGTTTTTCTTTCGTTGACATCATGCGCTGATGGCCGGAGGCACTCGTCTCAACTTGATAACAACTAACTAATTTGTAGTTCGAAATTTAAGAAAAACATTGTTCATTTGGATCAAAATTTTGCTCTTTTCAGTATTATTTTTCATTTACGTTTACAAAGATGGCACCACATCAGATGACGTCATCACGAGGTTGAATCATGGTCACAAAAGATCACGTGATGCCCGATGTGGATGTAGAACATGGAAATATTGCTCCGCGCTTGACCAGTTGTTCCATTTTTTTATGTTCTAAAACTTTAGTATTTCTCATTTCCACCCCATCAAACCTTAAATTCTTTTGTTCTGTAGGACGATTCCAATAAGTTAATAACGCAAAACACTTATTTTGCCGCTCCGGCCGTTAATGTGACAATTACCGATTTGAATTTTGAATTTCTTCCAAATACGATTTTACTTTGAACTAATTTTTAGTGACAATGTCGAACTGAATTAAGTTTTAGGCTTTTAAAATCATATTATAGTAAAGCTACACTTTTATATGTAAAATATTTGTTTCAGATTACATAAAATAACTAAACTCTATTTAAATTACGTTTGAGCAGCATAGTGCTTGCGATTATTTTAGCCAATCTGAAATGGTGTTTCTGCAGGTACTGATGCCATCAATAGTACATTGATTAATAAAAAAGTAATAGTTTGTTTGATATCAACAAAAATAGTTTTTCATTATATTCATATCAAATTTAGAATAAAAATAAGTCTTGTCAAGATCATTTTTTATATATGTCGTGTTTGTTCTTACTTTTCTTGCAGCGAAACACTATTTGATTTCCACCTTTAATTCTAGTTTTCATCTTGTCAATAAAAAGCTGGAGAATTCGGATTTAAAAAAGCAAGGTCATTCATTATCTTGTAACTATAATTCAGACCATTGCACAATGTTTATAAAAAATTTTGAGACAATATCTGCATATTAATCGCCATTGTTCTTGTCATTGTTCACTAGCCTTCACTCTTTTGGAAAAGGTGGACCCAACAACAGCAACAATAATGATTACCAACAATAATTAGGTGTGAGATAATTATTTCATACCTAACTGATTATGGAAAACGGTATCTTATCTAATGAACATAGTAATGGCAGCTCACAACAAACCACTGTGTACTCCCGTAACAAAATATTCTTTTTTTAAAGAACCCATTTTTGTCTCATTCTGACATTCTGTATCTATGTAGTCAGTTATAGTGTAAATAACATATGTTTTTTTTCAAAAACATTGAGGGAGACATTTTTGGATTAAATAAAAATTTCAAAATGTGATACATAGTGAATGAATGAATTAGTTTATTTCTATCAAGAATTTACAATATTCACAGCAACAGGAAAGCATGTTACAATTATTATTATAACCAAAAGGCAGAAAAATGTAATATTTTGCAATGCTCCAGTGCCCGTACATCTGACAGAAAAATAATAACATCCCTTGAACCTTGAGGTACTACCATCAGATCACTTTAGCTCTAAAGGTTTGATTACCTCTTTACAATTTTATATAAAATAATAACAAATAGTAGATATTAACAGAGGATTACATTGTTTGATTAATTTTTAGTTTATTTCGTCTTTCCCGGCACTTGTTCTCATGTTAAATGTTTTATTGTGATATACAGGGTGATTCAAAAAAGAATACCACTACTTTGGAAATTTATAACTGCAGAAAATAAAAGGAGAACTAAGCACTATCTGTCGGCGAAATAAAGAAGCTCTAAAGTTTCATTTAGTTGCTCATTGTTTACTTGAGGCGCTGTTGACAAGGCGTCACCTTGATGCTAAGATGGCGACTACTAAATAGAAAGCTTATTGAGTATGGTAGAAGTGAATCGACGACAGTTGTTCAGCGTACATTTCGAACGAAGTATGGTGTTCAAACTCCTGATAGGTGGTGTATCAGACATTGGTATAAACATTTTATAGAGAATGGGTGTTTGTGCAAAGGGAAAGATTCTGGACGGCCGCGCACAAATGATAAAAATGTAGCACGCATATAGATATAAACGTTTTTCTCTGCAATTTCAGCCAATAAAGTTTTTGGTCCTTTTTTCTTCGGAGGTGCTACTGTAACTGGACTACAGTATCTGGAGATGTTGGAGAATTGGCTGTTCCCTTAGCTCGAACAAGAGGCACAATTCATATTTCAGCAGGATGGAGCGCAACCACATTGGCACTTATCTGTCCGTGACTACCTGAACGTCAACTAACTGAGGCGATGGATCGGCCGCCAGGCAGCCCGTGACAGTTATCACTGGCCTCCAAGAAGCCCTGACCTTACCCCCTGCGATTTTTTTCTTATGGGGGTATGTTAGGGATATGGTGTTTCGGCCACCTCTCCCAGCTACCATTGATGATTTGAAACAAGATTTAGCAAACTGTTACGCCTGTTATGCTAATGAGAGTGTAGAATGAGTTTGAGTATAGGGTTGATATTGCTTGTGTGTCTGGAGGGGGTAATATTGAACATCTCTAAACTTGTTTTTAAATGAAAAAAATTGTTTTAATACTCTTTGTGATGATGTATAACTGAAGGTTCTATTACGTTTCTTCCATTAAAGACAAATTTTTTAAGTTGTGGTATTCTTTTTTGAATCACCCTGTATATTTAAATATTAAACAAATTTAAAGTTGAGACAGTTGTAGAAGAATTTTTCACCACTTCCGTATTTTCTGCCATAACTTTCTTATTTTTATGTTCCCTTTTTACTTTATTACATATACTATAAGAGTTCCGAACAAACTGTAGTACAAAAAATTTGTTTCCCTAAACTACATAACTAACTTGAATTTGTAAACAGATTTCATAAACTTGCCTACCCTGTCATAACAAAATTATAGGATTTTAGTATATTAGATTAATATGGATTTCCTTAACCCTCTCCCGGTCGAATTACCGCGATGCACTTTTGGCGCTACTGGGCTGAATTAAATAACCGCTCTGCCGCGAGGGGACACCTATTCGCGTGTTTACTAAGTTAAGAACTTTATTTTAATAAAACTATTATGTATTATACATTGTTACGAAGATGATTAAATCCTCTATAATAACGTTGTATTTATAAAAAAAAGTATCAACCTTATGAGGAAAATTAAAATCAAACAAAAATGATGCTATCACGCTAACACCTTGAACCTGCCATCTATGAAGTACAGAACCAAATGTAAAGACTGCGAAAACAACTAACGAAATGATTTCAGTAAATAAGTGGTTATAAAAAGTCCCAAATAGTTCATCAAATTATGTAAGATAGCAGCACAAGTCAGAAAGAATTGTACTACTGAACAACTAGATCACCGTCAATGAAGTAATCATTGAAACGTTTCAAATTATTAATCCTAGATAGCGTCCCAGTCATAAAACTATGAATATAAACAAGGCAACAATGACACTGCCAATAGATATTTCCAGTATTAGTTCCCCCAAAAAAAACCGTATGACAGCAGCACAAAGCAGAGAGCGTTGATAAAGCAGTTGGAGGCGTTTGGACTTTAGCGCCAGGCGCCCTGCCGAGGCGTTTCGAGGCGTTTGCCTGGGAGAGGGTTAATACCAAACCATATTTTGATATGGAAGGATCAAAATAATATGGAGTAAAATAATAATATTACTTTTTCCCTGCTTGGTTTTCCAAAGAGTTAATGTCTCACTATTTCACAGAAAACTACACAAACAATACAAAAAAACGCTCACCCCAGCTAATTTATTCACACCAATTTGTTGCTGTTAGAACTGAATGCAAGATAGCCTGTGTTAAACTACCTGTGTCTAAAAATATATGAGAAACATACAACACCTGATATCAGAATTAACCTGTGTTTTGAAGTTACCTTAAAACTTTAAAAATAACCTGTCTATTGAAGTTTTCATCATTATGAATCTTGAGGACAGCTTTCCAATATGTTTGCAGAATTCTTTATCTCAATCTTTTATTAATGCATCAGAAGATAGCCATTAGTGATTAATTTCTTAACCTTAGAAGTGGTGGCAAATGAGGAGCTTGATGTATTGTTTTTTCAGAATGAAACACAGAATATTATTTGAGTTTGAAGTAGGTCATATGACATTTTAAATATATTTAACATACAGTTAAAAAAAAGAAAAAATGTAACATTTAAGGTGACATGTACATGACTTTATTAGTTATTGTAAGAAAAGTAGAAAAATACCTATATAATTTTAGAAAACAAACTTTATTACACAAAAATGAAACCTACAAAACAAAAAGTAGTTTTGTATACAACTACAATGATTTATATGTAAATAATTAACAATAGATGTATATGTAAGGAACAAATGTGAAGTATTACAAATGAATTGTAAATATCACTGGCTCAATGATTTGAAGTAGTTAATATTGTAGATAAGGGATAGAGCTGATTAAAAGGTCTGAGAGCAAACTTATAAATATACAGTACAATATTTTTGTGGAGCGAGTGAGTTGTTCAAAATTTGCAAGTAGCTTATTTAAATTTAGGGCACAAAATAGGCTATGAAAGCCAAACTTAATAAATTCTGTTATATTACAAGGGTCAGTCAAATATAAACAAGACTTTTAACTTATACGTTTATTAAAGCTAAAACAATACAATGATTACATGTTACTGCTTTTCTACATAGTCTCCCTCAACTCTCGCACACTTTTCCCAGCGTGAGGATAGCTTATGGATCCCTTCTTCATAAAAGATTTGAGGTTGTGTCTTGAACCAATTGCACACAAATTCCTGTACTTCCTCATCACTTTCAAAACGGTTTCCACCAAGTGCTTCTTTGAGAGGACCAAAGAGGTGAAAGTCACATGGAGACAAATCTGGGCTATAGGGAGGATGTTCCAATGTTTCCCAATGAATTTGGCGTAATTTCTCTTGGGTCAAGGCAGCTGTGTGAGGCCTAGCATTGTCATGAAGCAAAATGAGATCTCTGATTGGCTGATTACGCCTTTTGTTCCGAAAGGCTGCTTTTGCTTGCTCAAGAAGTTGACAGTAATAAGCAGCGTTCACAGTACGACATTCGTGTAAAAAGTCAATAAGCAAAACGCCTTTGCAGTCAAAAAAGATGGTGGCAAGAACTTTCCCAGCAGACAACCGTGTTTTGGCTTTCACAGGGCGAGTTACGTCTTTCCTTCGCCACTCCATTGACGCCATTTTGGATTCAGGAGTGTAGTGATGGACCCACGGTTCATCACAGGTTATTATGCGATTTAAAAAAACCATTCCCCTCTCTCTCAAGCCGATTCAAAAGCCTTTGGCAAATGTCTCTCCGGGTTTGTTTTTGATCGAGAGTCAGAAGCCGAGGGACCCATCTTGCACAAATTTTCCGAAAAACCCAGATGCTCTGTGACGATGGAATGCACACTACCATGACTAATTTCCACTTCACTGGCAATTTCATCTATCGTTAAGCGTCGATCATTTTCAAGAAGTTCACGAACAATTGTTCTCATTAGTCAAACTGGTCCTTGGACGCCTATTGTGACTTTCATTTTCAACTGTTTCACGTCCGCCTTTGAACTTTTTAACCCAATCGTACACTTGAGAATGTGATAAAGTCTTATCCCCAAACTGAGTTGTCAGTCTAACAAAAATTTCACTTGGTTTAACACCTTCGTTTGTCAAGAACTTAATAATAATTCGTTGCGCAACTGCAGGTACAACCTCTTGTTCACACATGGCTACAATGACAAACAAAACAGCACTGAGAACGCATTGTTGCAGCTTTCCCCTCCCCCAGGCTGCCCCCTACCACTACTGCAACATGGCTACCTGCTACAACCTGGACGTTGGGTATAGTAATAAAAGTCCTGTTTATATTTGACTGACCCTCGTACTAGAGAGGTGATGAAACATGTGAAAACCATGCATTGAAGAAAAAAAGAAAGAAAAATGGTATTATTGTAAAGCAATGATTGTTCAGCACTGACTTCATGATGCCAACTTATATTATACTGCATTATATTATATTTTGCTATACTATATAACTATATAATAAACTACAGTATATTACCTAAGTATAATATACTTAAATAATCAAATCCAAAAGAAATTAGATTTAATAAACTAAAACGAACTATCAGTGAATAGAGAACTTTCATATCTTGGTACCCATGGGAAAAGTAATTTCGGCTAGTGAGTAAATACTGAATACGAGTAAGTTGAAATGGTTATTCCAAGGGGTGGGTATTTTATTTTACTCAGAAACCTTAATGAAGGTTTACTTCGGGTCTTTCAAAAGTGAAAGTATTTACAGACAGCCACGGAAAACAATTGAGTAATCTAATAGAACAAAGGTCACATGTGGATGTCTGTTCCTATGTTAGGTCGGGGGCAAGATTTAATAAAGTAACTGACGAGATTAAAGAATTGAGCAAGGATCTAGGAAAAAAAGATTACTTGTTGGTTATAGGTGGAACTAATGACATGGAAACAAAAGGCACCCAACAATTGAATGAAGTGTGCAGGGTTATATCCTATACCAAACATACAAACCTCATATTGGCCAGCATTCCTATGAGGCATGACAAACCCAGCCTTGACATAAGAATAAGCAGTTTCAACAGTGAAATTGAGGAAATTGTAAGAACAAATGGCATAAACCTACTTCCGTTACACAATACTTCTTCATCATTATTATTCATATCGCGGCCTACATTTTAATAAAAAAGGTAAGGATAACATTTCTATAATGGTGAAAAACATAATATTAAACAAAATAAAGAACACCTCCGTGCCAAAATTTTCCAGGAAGTTAAACGAAGATGGAGTGAATATCCTGGAGGCAGATATATATGACGTGATCAACCAGCTAAAAACGATCCTTCTGTAGGTTTTTCGTACACCATATCTGCAGATTTTACTCATCATAGACATATGTCAACTGGGGTGGCAGTGGTGTTTAGAGAGAGCTTTGGGAGACCTCAAAATACAGACTATGTGAATACCAAACTGACATTGCAGAAGGTGGGAAATGGTGCGTCAGTGTATGGTTTAGTTACCAAGAAAGACTACTTTGGGAAAACCAACCGAAGAAGATTATAACAGTGCTTTTACACAGCTTATCGAAGACTTCCAAGATAAGAGGACTCAAGACCCTGATATGTTCTCCCATGGGCTGCATAAGAGATCTAATCCAACCCGGACATTTTTTTGAGAAGGTTGTGGAGTTTCAACGAGAAACAAATGCTACTGTCTACGTGCTGTCTTATGACCAGGGTTCTAAGAGAGAGTTGAGAGATGGTCTTCCTCATTCAGAGTTTCTTGAAAAACTTCGAGGACTACTGGCCAGCCTCTACGAAGAACGTGAATCTGCACCTACCGTCCACTCATCACCGCCGGATTTCTCTGGGCTGGATGTTATAGAAATCTGTGGAAACAATACAACTCCCCTACACATCTATCCCCTACAACTACTGCATTGTCTCAAACTTACAGCACACCTTCCCTATCTGGTTTTCTATCCCCGACAACTCCTCCCATACTCAGCTCTGACACACTATCAGTAAACCTTCCAGTCAAAAAAACTTTTCCAAAGACAGAAATGTGAATCCCAGTTAAGATTAGAAAACTATTGTGTTGTATGTAGTAATTATCATAATTTTAATTCTTTAGATGATCTTTTAAGTAAAAACATATATCGCTGGTCAATCTGTAATAATGCTAGATATAATGATAAATTTATGTGGCTTATGCATTTGAACGTTCAAGGGGGATTAATAAAAAAAAATAAAAAAATGAATTTGAGATAATTTTGAAAAACTCAAATATATCAATAATCTGCTTAAATGAGCGGTTAAAGAATGAAAATGTCCATCTGTGTTAAACAGTATCCCAAACTATAATCTTGCTAGTTTTTACTGTAGAGAAGGTATAATCCATGGTGGTTCTTACATTTTGTTGAAAGACAATCTGGAATACAGAGTGAGATATGGATGATCTGTGTACTTTTAGCGAGGGTTCAGTTTTTGAAATCTCTTGTGTTGAAGTTTTGACTTTAAATATACTTGTTGTCTCTATTTATAGAACCCCCAAGCGCAGCAAATTTTAGATTTTTTCTAAACAAATTTGAGCAGATGTTAAAAAGCTTGGCAAAAAGGTGAAACACTAAAAATATTTACATAGCTTCAGACTTTAATGTAGACATCATGGATGACTGTTGCAATACTCCACACAAATTGGACTTTCTTTCCTTATTAGGACAAAATGGTTTTCAAACTAATTTTTCTATGCCTACGAGAGTTACAAAAAATTCACAGACTTGTATTGATAATATCTTAACATTAAAATTTAAGTCCAAGATTGCAACTCCGTTAATGAATTTAGAACTTGGTCTCTCAGACCACAGAGCACTTTTCATAAATTTGTCTGATGACTTAACTTTGAATAAACAATTAGGTGGGTTGAAAAATAAAAAACGTTTATTCTCAAATAAAAATATCAATAATTTTATTAGAATTATTAAATAAATCAAATGGGATGTGTCTACTGAAAATAATTTTGAAGCAAACAATTTAAATTTCTTTGGTTCTTTCATAAATGCATTTAAAGAAGCATTTCCCTTAAAATTTTATAGTAACAAAAATTCTCAAAAAAACAAATCATGGATAACAAAGTGCATTAAAGTATATAGTATAAAAAAAGAGAGTTAAGTAGGCTGGTGAAGCATTCCAATGATGAACATTTTATAAACTATGTAAAAGAATACAAAAGAACTTTTAAAAAGATCTGCAATGTAGCAAACAAACTTACAAACAATAAATTCATAGCCAATTCAGATGATAAAAGTAAGGCGGCTTGGAGTATTGTTAAATCTGAACTGGGTTGTAAAAAAGTTGAAGCAGAATTTTCTGACAGTGGTAGCTGATAGATGTTTAAATAACACTCTAGACATTGCAATTTTTTTCAATAAAAAATTCATATATTTCTAATGAAATTGGACTGTATTCTTGTGCTCATAAGGCTCTGAAACTTGTGGAAGGCTTAAATGTAAATCACGAGTATTCAGAGTTTGGTTTTGAAAACATTACTGACAATGATGTACTAAAAGTAGTTAAATCTTTACAAAATAAAAGATCCACAGGTTGGGATGGAGTTCCAGTAAATGTGATGAAAAAAGTTTCAGGTTTTATAGCAAAACCTTTAGCTATTATTATAAACCAATCTTTTCAAAATGCCTCTTTTCCAAATTATTTAAAGTTCACAGAAGTCAAACCTCTTCATAAAAAGAGAGAGAGAGAGTAAATCCTGATAATTATAGACCGGTTTCAGTTCTGCCATCGGTTTCAGTTCTGCCATCGTTATCTAATTTTTTTTTTAATCAGCTTTAAATCAAATATCAGCATTTTTAGAAAAAAAATATATATTTTTAGCTTCTGAACAATTTGGCTTCAGAAAAGGGATGAGTACAGTGACTGAATTATCTAAATTTATTGACGAAGTGTCATGGGCCTTGGATGGATCCCAGAGCGCAGTGGGTGTGTTTTGTGACCTATCCAAGGCGTTTGACTGCGTTAATCATGATATACTCATTAAAAAGTTGAATGCTTATAAATTTTATAAGAATTCAATATCTTGGATCAAATCCTATCTATCAAATCGTTATCAAAGGACAGTCATCTGTAGAAAATATGTTAAATCTAAATCACAGTGGGAGCAATTAAAAGTTGGGGTTCCACAAGGTTCAATTATGGGACTCTTTTGTTTCTTTTGTACATAAATGATCTCCCTGCAAACATGTCAAACAGTCTAACACTTTATGCAGATGATACAACTGCACTTGTTAGATCTAAGAATGACGTTGAATTGAAAGTTAAAATCAGTGAAACCATAACTGAATTAAAGGAATGGTTTGAAGCAAATGGACTCAAACTAATTCAAGAAAAAAACTAAATTGGTAAAATGTTGTACTCCTCAATCAAGAAATCATCATTTTAATGATTTAGAATTTGAACATCAGAGATTTTCTATTAGTGGAAACACAAAATTTTGGGGCTAGAACTGGATTTGCATTTGAATTGAACTAAGTGCATTGAAACTATTTTTAAAGGTTAAACTCAGCATGCTTTCAAATGCTTAATTTTGAGACATACCATAGATTTAAAAACGCGTTTAATCATATATTATGCTTATTTTTATTCAATCCTTCAGTACAGAATTGAGTTCTGGGGGTTTTCAACAGATATAGAAAAAATTTTTAAGAATGATGACATTTTCACAGTGGAAGGCTTCTTGTAAGCCTATTTTTAATGAACATAAAATTTTAACTGTACCAAGCCTAATAATTTTCAAAACGTTATTAACAGTGAAGTCTAATTACAACAACCTTCTTAATAAAAACCATAAACACAGTCATAATACTAGGTATAAAACTAATTTTCAATATCCCAAACATCATCTGAAAGTGGTGGAAAAGACACCATCCTACACAGAGAAAAAATGTTTCAATAAATTACCTTTAAGGTTAAAGGTATTAATATATTCAGCCGCATTCTAAGATAACATTAAGGAGTTGTTACTTGAAAAAAACATATAATGTAAGTGAATTTTTAAATAACATTTTTAAATTTTAAGCACTATATTACTATTTGTTAATGTTGATTTTTGTGTTTTTAAGTAGGATTACAAGTTGGCATATTTCTTTCCTGTGATAAGTTAATTAATACCCTGCTTTATTGCTGTTTTGCGTGTTTTATTGCTGTTTTGCGTGTTTTATTGTTGTGTGTGTTAGGTTGTTTGGATTTAGTCAAACAAGAGTCGTGTAGATTATATCTGACAATGACATCTGTTTTTATAGCTGTGCTATATTATCATGAAACGTTTTTGACAATAAAGATTTATTATTATTATTATTATTCACTCCACGAATTTGGTTTATCCATTGCCTGCATAAAATATTCTCATTTTCCAGAGAGAATAAAATAACATTCATACTCCACGTAGTGGGTAAAAATGCCTGTCAATACCCGAATTTGGTAATTGCGAGTGATATAATATAGAACAGTACCAGTTACGTTGGTTTTATTATTTTTTAAATTTTATATCTTATTTTTAAAAATATAATTTATAATTAGTTATAAACAAAAATACTTGACTCCCTACTCAATGAAAAAAACTAAAATAGTTTTTATGACTAATCTATGCATAGAAAGTAAATGATTGTGTGTAAGTTCATCTATAACGTATATTGAAATAGAAACATATTATGTTTTTTATGTATACAAAACATGCTGTTTCACTTAGAATGTTAACCTAGATTACATTTTTTCCAAGAACATCATCTAGGTGTAATTTCTGGACTGATAATATTATTGCAACATAAGTTAATGAAGATTTAGTTTTGTGTTATTAAAAAATTGTGTTTTTACAGGTAAAACCAAAACTATGTCACGACCATTAAGGTCTGATATTTTGGGTGTTCTGAAGGGAGCCGGAATGGTGTTTAATAATGCATTTAAACTTCAAGAAAGCCAATGCCAGCAAATATGGCAAAATTCTAGTATAAAGTCAGCAACAGAAGATGTTAACAGCGTTCTAGGAGCTAGCTTGAAAGATGTAGTTTTGCAAACCAGCCCTGTTCAGGTAAGTTCAATTAAGAGGTCAAAAAGATAACTAAGAAGTTTAATTCCTTAAAAAAAAATATTTCTCTAATGGCATAACATTTTTAAATAAGGTATACAGCCATTATTTTGTATCAGACAAGATATTTCAATATTCGATAACCTATAGTGGTAAAATATTAAATAAAATCTAAATTTTTGTACATGGGAAAGTAAATAATCAATTGTACTTTCTGAATAACTGTTGAGACTTACAATATTGTATTTGTGTTATGAGTAAATGAGTAAAAAATATTTCACTAATAGGAATGGACGGGACATTTTGTGTAATGGAGGGTACGAGATCACTTTTTATCCATATATTTAAGGTTTATTTCATATTTTCTTTTAAAATCAGGTATACTTGAATTTAAATTTAAATTAATGTTAAGAAAAATATTTGTTCAAAGATATCAGAAAATAAATACTTTTTAGAGAAATTAGATTAATAAAATTTCTCATACATATAAGTATTACTTAAGGAATTTTGTTATACAGTGGTGTAATATGACAAAGAAATGCTTCAGTTAGCACAAAATGTCATTTGGAGATTGGGAATAGAGGATCAACTTCACATAGAATGTTGTCTGCTTCCACAGTTTGTATGTCTAGAGAAGTTGGCCAGATTAACTTTGTTCCACTTTTACTCATAATGTTGACACTAAGGAAAGTTTTATCTCACCTGAAAAAGTAAAGGCAATCAGTTTTAACTGATATTATACATTTCAATAAAAGTGTTAGGCATTTAAGTTATAATGTAATCTTTATTACATTTTAAAATACAAGTGATCATTTTAAAGACTGTTAGCTTTCCTTTAATTTTTCAACCCAAGTTATGACTTCACATTTTGTAAAAAATAATATACCTAAAGTAAATACCAACAACAAAATTATCTTTTTGTGAAAATAAGAAAGTATTATGTACCTCGGAAGCGTTAATAACTACTATTCCAAATAAACACATAATAAGTTACCTAGGTGCCAGTCATTGTCATATCTCACCATCACCCAGTGGATAATAAACAGACCTTTGAGACTGTCTCCTTCCAATTGCTCTGGTCATGTATCTATATCATTATCTGAAGAAGTGTAAACTTCATGGTATCGCAATCTATTGTTGGTACAATGCTTTTTGTTTTCAAAGACGTGAGTTTTACTAACTCTCTCAAATATATGAAACAATTGTATCCCTTTGATCTTCAAAGATCTGTCAAACCTTAAGTCCAATAATTCTCTATTTTCCTTTACATTTTCTTTTCAATGAAAAGAATGTATTTTCTTACATTCCTTTTTGACACACTCATAAAAGTATTTTGCTGAATTTAAAACTACTTTCCTACTCTTCACAGTAACCCAAACTGTACCTTTTATGACTCCCCCAACACCATTGACCTCTGCTATAATTGGCAGCAAAATTTATCCATATAATCTTCATGTAATGATTTTTAAATTAAGCTGCACAGTCGTTGCTGAAGAAATCAGTTTCTTTGACTTTTGAACAATCGTAATGGGAAAAAAATTGTCATAGGAATTAAAACCTTTTTTTCTTTCCCTCAAATGACAAGTGAAAATTGACACCTGTTGGTGTTGCCAATGTGCACTTTGTATCTCATCTTGTATCATTGAATTTTTTTTTCCTTTGGGATATTGGGGTGGATTCATAGATCCTCACACGTCAACCTGAGCTTATTGTGTGCCCCTTTGTTGTTAGAGGGGTAAGCCTATCTTCGTGCCCTTAATTAGGCTAAGAAGCTTTTCCCCGATACTAGCATCTGGTTCGTCGCCTGGTTGTTTGTCACCGAAAAGAGCCCTTCTCCTTGCTCCCAGTCTCTCACAGTCCAGTATTATGTGTTTTGCAGTCTCTTCAGACTTATTGCAGAGTCTACACTCCGAGGCCTCATTTCGTAAACCTAGAGTGTTTAGGTGTTTCCTGAAGTGGCCGTGTCCAGTGATCAAGGCAATCACTTGCTTAACCCGATCCCTGCCCAGCCCCATCAGCCATCTGGTGAATCCGGAGCTAGAATCGGCAAGCAGTCTTTTGCCGAGTGCTTGTCCTTGGTGACTCTGCCACCGCACGCGGTGTGTCTTCCTGGACCATTTGTTTATACTTTGGTAAGCGGCTGACTTGCTTATACCACAACTCGGTTCTGGACCGGTGTATGGCATGCTTGCTCCGCTTTTGGCAAGCCTGTCGGCGCATTCGTTGCCACCTATGCCTGTGTGGCCCGGTACCCAACCAAGACGCACACAGTTGCGTGATCCAAGCTTGCAGAGAGTGTTAAAGCACTCCCACACAAGCCTGGATGAAATGCTGTTGGAGTCAAGAGCTTTAAGAGCTGCCTGACTGTCTGACATTATACAGATGTTCATTCCCTGGTACCTTCTGGTGAGGCCTAGGTTGGCACAGGCTAGGATACCATAGATTTCGGCTTGAAATATGGAGCAGTTCCGACCCAAACTGCCGCTAAGGGCAGTTCTAGGGGATTGACTAAACACTCCATATCCAGTTCTACCCTTAATAAGCGAGCCATCCGTGTACCAGACAAAGCTCTTTCTTATTGTTGGGATGTTATCTTGCGATTTCCACTCATCTCTGGAGTAGAAGTCAACAGAGAATGGCTTATTGAATACGAACTCCGTTCTCACTGTGTCGGAGACCATTTCGAGAATAGCGCTTGGGTTTACAGCTTCAGTGATGGCGCCATGGCTCGCGTTAGACGCGCCATTCCTCCACAAGCCAGCAACCATCAGCCGATAAGCTGACTTACGCGCTTCAGCTTTTATATGGACATCAAGAGGTAGAAGTCCTAAAGCCACCTCGAGGGTCGCTGAGGGACTGCTCCTGAATGCTCCGGTTACAAAGATTGTGCCAAGCCTTTGTAAGCTTTCAAGCTTGGCTTTGGCAGTTACCTGATTCACCTTTGTCCACCAGACTAATGAACCATAAGTGATTTGAGGCCTTACAACTGCTTTGTAAAGCCATAGTGCTATGTGGGGTTTTACGCCCCATGAGAATCCTGCAAGTCTCCTGGACGTCATGAGCGCCCACTTTGCTTTGTGCAGGATATTATTAAGATGATCATTCCACGTAAGCTTATGATCTAGAGTCAGTCCTAAATATTTGACTGTCTTTGACCACTCCAGCTGAGTGGATGCGAGTTTCAGCCTAGAAAGAGACTCTAGGTTCTTTTTCCTAGTGAATGGTACAACTACTGTCTTAGAGGGATTTACTTTCAGTCCCTCTCCCTGACACCAGTTGTGTACATGTTGAAGGTTGGTATTCATGATATCAACAACAACATTTGTATATTTTCCCTGTACCATAAGGACTATGTCGTCTGCATATCCTTGGACATAGATTCCGTTGTTAGTAAGGTCCTCAAGTAGACCATCTACTACTAGGTTCCACAGTAGAGGTGACAGGATGCCTCCTTGAGGACATCCCCTTGTGGGTGCGATCACAAGCGATACTTCATTAAGATCGGCCCTGATCCGTCTGGAGCACAGCATGGCCCTAAGCCACCGGCACAGAGCTGGCTCGAGGCCACGTCGCTGTGCTCCACTTACCATTGCAGTGAATTTGGCATTGTCGAAAGCTCCTTCAATGTCTATGAAGGTGCACAATGCCAATTCCTTGGCGGACAGGCTATCCTCAATCCTACTGACTAGTTGGTGCAGTGCTGATTCACAGGATTTGCCTTGCTGGTATGCATGTTGGTTGCGATGAAGGGGAGTGTCTGAGAGAACTCCCTTTCTCAGGTGCCTCTCCACCAGTCTTTCTAATGTTTTCAGTAGAAACGAAGATAAACTGATGGGACGAAAAGATTTAGGGACAGAGTAGTCCGCTCTCCCTTTTTTAGGGATGAAGACCACCCTGTTGAGACGCCAGACTTGTGGTATGTACCCATAGGCTAGGCTCGCCCTGAATAGTTCACATAGAAGGGTAAGGAGATTCTCCGGCCCTTGTTGAAGCAGGGCCGGAAAGATTCCATCCCCTCCTGCAGATTTGAAAGGGGCAAATTTAGAAATTGCCCATTTGGCTTTAGAGAGAGTGACAATCCTTCTGGCAATGGCCCAGCTACCACGACAAGCTCTTGGCCGTGAGCCTGCCTCGCGGTTACCAGACGTTCCAGTGTCGTCATTCTCAAAGATACAGTCAGGGAAGTGAGTCTCAAGGAGAAGTTTGAGGCTATCACTAGACCCGGAAGTGTGTTGACCTCCCTGGGACCTTAAAGATCCCAAGTGACCGGTTGGACTTGAGGCTAGTAAGCGTTGCAGTCTAGCTGCCGCGCTTAACTCATTTACCTTCTGTGTAAACTGCCTCCAGGAACTTTGTTTTGCTTTTTTAATCGCTAGGCTGTATTCTGTAAGAGCTCTATGATAGGACTCCCAGATACGGCTCCTTTTGCATTGATTGTACAGCTTCCTGACATTAGCCCTTTTGCGAGCGAGGTCCGCAGTCCACCACTTAGTATTGGTTCGACTCTTCCCCCGTCGCAATGGGCAATTGTCGTGGAAGCTATTGATTATAGCATTCTGCAGGTCAGAAGCTATCTGATCTATGTCTGTGAAGCATCGCACCCTTCCGCCTACCGATCCCAACTGTGACTGAAGGTCAGACTTATATCCCAACCAGTCAGTCCTCCTGGGATTGCGATAGAGGACCTCTGCAGCCTCATCTTGCAGGTTAAAGCGGATATACCTGTGATCCGATAATGAGGCCTCTTCGCTTACGTGCCACTTATCAACCATTCCAAGTATACCTTGTGTGCAGATTGTTATGTCAATAACTTCTTGTCTAATTCGTGTTGCGAACGTAGGGCGGTTACCTTTATTACATATAAATAGGTCCCTACTTAGAAGAAATTGTAAAAGTGCCTCACCTCTGGGGTTAGTGTTTGTGCTGCCCCATCCAGCAGAGTGATGGGCGTTGGCGTCACAACCTAGAAGAAGTTGTTGACGTCTGGCTTGTGCTTCTTCCACCAGGAGCTCTAGGTCTCTTGATGGAGGGAGTTCCCTGGCATCATATGGCAGGTATACGGAGCCTACAATTGTGCTCTGCACTGTGCCTCCATTCTTCCAGGTCAGTGTGCCCACAGTAAGATCTCTGGAGCAGAATTCGTTGAGGGTTAGAAAATCCAAGCCTCTCCTCAACAGGATGCAGGTTCTGACATTCCTTAGAGAGGTGCAGTAAATTAACTTACCTTTGGTTTCATTTAGGCCCGCCACTCTCCCTTGGTGAAGCCATGGTTCTTGTATCAATGCCAGATCAAATCCCTCTTGGAGGAAGAACTGGCAGAAGGCTGCCGAGGCAGCTCTACTGTGCTGGAGGTTGATTTGTAGAACTCGTGGCATTGTCCTTGACTGTCGAGGAGACAATTGAGACCTGCCAGAGTCCTAAGTTGGCTCTACAGTTGGAAGCCTTCACAGCCTTGTAGCAGACCTCGTCCAGGAAGCAGACGAATCCGTAACCTTTCGGGTCTGGCTTGGATGGAAGGATTTTCCACTCGTTTACATTCAGGTTGGGGTTCTGCTTATTAAACATCTCAAGTACCTTTTCAGGTGTCTTCTTCAGAAGCTTCGGGTGAGCTCTGAAAAACACCCTAGTGGACCTCAAGATGTCCTTACGCAGTCCCACTCTCAAGAGAGATGTCATCTCCCAGAGGTTTTATCCTTTGAATAACTTCTTCCAGCCAACGTTTGGTGTGTTCGTTGATGCAGGAAGCAATTAAAACACCTTTCTCTAGGTAGGTGCCCGCAAACGATGGAACGGAACCATCCTCCAGGGGTTGGATTTCTTCCATAATTGCGTCCTCGATGGCTTCTCCTTGCTCTGCACTTAGCTTCGCTTCCGGGTAGCCTTCGAGGGCTATGGCCATTTTGATTGCTGCGACCTCTCTGTAGGTAGCCTTGGGTGTGCTACCAGAGGCCTCGGGATCGTGGGCTTCGGGCTTTTGGGTTTCCCTCCTAGCCTTCTTTGCGGGTCCCTCCGCGGAGGGCGGGGTGACCAAAGTGCCTCTGGGGCGCTTGGCCGACCCCACCCCCGCCTTGGCACCCGCAGTTGGGCCCGGAGTTGAGACCTCCTGCCGTTCTTGATTCTTTTTCCTCTTCTTTTTCCCCCTCCTCCACTTGGAAGGGTCAAAAGCTTCACCCTTTTCGAGAAGTTTAGCCTTTAGTGCTTCTCTTCTTTGAGCAGTGGTGAGATTGGGCCTCTTCATTCTAAGGTTGCCGAGTTGCTCTGTGGCATCATCCAGCGTACCTGTAGACTTGGGAGTGCTTGGGCTGTTGAGGAGCTGATCTTCTATATCTTGAAGGGATTTTGCTTCCTCAGCGCTTGTGCTGCCTTCCTCAAATAAAGCCTTGCCATGTATGGGAGCTTCAGTGTGCAATGGAACCTCCTGTGTTCCTAAGGCACTTTGTTGAGGAGAAGGTAGGGATGTTGGCATAACAACCTCTTGAGTTGTGTTGCCAGGTGGTGGTATGTGCGAGGTAGCTTCAGGAGCTACCTCAGCAGGAAGAGGTAGGTTTGAAACAGCTTCAGGAACTGTTTCAAGGGTTGGTTTGTTTTGATTTTTGTGTTTGTTTTTTTCCATGTTGTTCCCACGAGAAGCTAGGGAATGGAAGGTCCACCCAGACAGAGCCCCGCATGCCTGGGTAAGCTGCTTTTAAACTGGAGGGTCGCCGGTGTCCAGAGTCCGCATAGTAAAGACTGGTTTGCCACCAGCCATTCAGCCCTGGCCTACGCTGTTCCACCGTGGCTTGGCCCCTAGTGGGAGAAATGAAAGGGAAACTAGATCGAAGAGTTGAGGAACTTTACCTCAGATAGAAGAGAGTGAAGAAGAGAGATAGGCTGACACATAGAAAAGTGTGCCAGCCATAGGCCTCCAGAACAAGAAGAGAAGGGATCTGGAGCATTAGCTAGGGTACCTCGGGGTCGCCATTACCCGTACGGCCTTGAAAGTAAGACCGCCCCTGAGGGCTATCATTGAATAGTTCTCAGCATAATCAAATTGAACAGTGCTAATTTTTCATCAGTAGCATTTTCTTTTTATGTTTCAAAATGCTCGAACTGTAGTGGGTTTTCAACCTGTACAGAAGCTCATTGGCCTTTTTATGCCATCTTAAACCGATTAAACACTTTGATGTAATAGTAGGTGCTTATCAAATTCCCCCTATTCCTTTATTTCACAGTCGATCTCAAGTCAAATCCTGGTGGTGCAATGTCTAATATGTCATTCTGGTATTTTTTTACTCACTGATTGTACAGCTTTCGTTATTTGTATCACAACAAATCTCACCTAGTCTTGTAGTCCAAAGGAAAGCCTTACACTTTCAAAGCTTTTGCTAATATAGATACACTCATTAAATCAATCAATCATCTTTATTTACAGTAACATCAAGAAACGTATTGGCGTCAAAAATATTATACAATCAGTACAAATAATTAAGAATATGTGAAATTAAGAAATTATTCTTATATATATTGTGAGCATTATATAGGTAGGTGCAGTCTAATTTTATAATAAATCTTAATAATAAATTACAAAAATAAATGGAATATTACTGTACAAAGTTTCCTAATATTATGAAAAAAAACATTGTCGTAAAAATTATGACTCTCAGGCATATGACTCTAAGGACAATGATTACATACAATTCTTTGTCGCCCTCACTCTTTTTTTTAATGTTAAGCTATTGGGTTCAACGAGAAAGGGATTTCAAGTAAAAAGAAAAATTGTGGCAATGTGAAGAGTGTAAAAACACAAGCATTGTCAGCAATGAAAAAAATGTATTAAAACGACAAAATGTAGCAAAAACGCAAATACTTTAAATTGTCACTATAAAGTAAATTAAAAAATGCCTAATAAAGGCCGAAAAACAGTAATTAAAATATTATGGACACATATAACATAAAATGTAAAAAAATGTAATGTGGGTAAAAAAAGTCTCTAAATGAGATGACCAGAAATAGGATAGCTGAGACTTTGTCGAGTTTGCCAGGTAGATACGATCCTTCCTCAAAACGGATTGCAAAGAGGGTCTTTTAATTCTAGTCCAAACGTAACATAATGTTGGTGAGTGTCGAAACAGGATAAATAACCTCACAAGACTTTTAGGAAGCATGCCTCCAGATAAAAAAATGTAAGGTAGCTTTACAAAGCTGTCACTGATTATATAGCCTAATCAAACATAAAACTGCATAAGACTAATGAACATAACACAGATGGCGCAAAATGGTTAGCTGACAATAACAAATGATATAAAGCTAAGGTAAAGTTAAAATGGAGTGAATAATGAAGATAAAATGTGAGCAAAAAGCGGTAACATCGTGATCTTCAAGCTGGGTATTACGTATGTTGCTAAAGTACAGGTAAAAGTGGTGGATAATAGTCAAACAATATGCTGACAACCTGGCATACCTTATTTTGACAGATGTAAGAGAGACTTTGGGAGCAGTTACAGTCATGAGTTCTTCAGAGATTATTCTTTGTGTTCAGAGGGTTTGTATATAATGAGATGAAGATTTTGGAACTGCAATGTTTCCACATGGTATACAATTAATAATAGAACCATTTGAATAACAAAACTGATTCCTTTACTAAAATGTTCTTTGTTAAAATATTAAGTTGAGGATGTTAGCCAGTCATATTTGATAAAATAGTCATTAAAAAAAAAAAACTGCATGTCAACATTTTGCCCAAGTGAAGTTGAGGTCGTTCTATTTAGTTTTTCCTTTTTGTACTGCTAATAAAGAAAACTATTACAATGATCCAAATCTCAACCACAATAATAGAAAATAGGTATGTGATTTGTTTATTTTGTACTTTGACTAAATAAGAACAAAATTTAAATTGTGGAATTCTTATTTAATCCACTTAAAGCATCAAACATGTAACATGCCTCAATGTAATGACTCTTTTTGGATTTTAATTCTGAGAATGTTAACACCAGGTCATGGATGCACCTCTTTGTAGCAATGTGCATTATAAAAAGAGTCTTTTATGAAACTGCTTTGACACATAGCTGTTTTTGTGAAGTTTAATTATTTGTTATTATTCAAAATCAAGAACCAGAACTTTCTCATTATATTGGACAATCTTCAGTAATACTATATTACTGAATAGTCATTCTGACTTAGCTTTCATATCTATAACCTTATAAGTTTATAGTGGTCCTTAATGTTTACTGTTAACGTTGTCTCAAAATCTTCACAAAAGTCGAAATATATATACTATTTGGGATTTTGAAGATGCATGTATTTGTGTGATAGAAAAAACTTGTTTTGTCCTTTATTTCTAAAACTTGGGGGGGGATTCATTAAAACCTCTTTATATTTCATATTAATCCTTTCAATTTTATAAGTACCTACTTAATAAAACATGTTGGACTTGATAAATCCACACTGAGCATACCATCTTGAACAGTGTGGTGACTCATAACATTGTTCAATGCTAAACTCCATATAATATTAGCCTCAAAGTGTCTTCTGCATACCATCATTTTATCACTTTTCAGAAAATAAACTGATTTACCTAATTTTGAACAAGTCTATTTTTTCATAAATTATGGGTAAGTTACATTCAATATAAAAGCTGGACTGTCAGTACATGTCTGGTGTTGTATTGAAGGTGTTAACAACATATTCTATAGCTAGAGATGTTTTATAGTTTGACACATTGTCTGCGGTGGATGGACTGTGGTACTATACAGGCTATCTTAAACTTGGTACATGTCTGGTGACGTAGTACAGGTGTTAACAACTTATTCTCTAGCTAGAGATGCATTTTAGTTTAACCCTTTTAGTGCTCGAGCATAATAAAAAAGGTTTGTCCAAAAAAGCCAGAGATTACTCTCAAGGTACTGCTGAAAAAACACCAAGCCTATTTCAGCTATTTCTTTAACATTTTACCAAAACGTTCATAAAATCAAAATGGCATTAGATAGATAGGGTATTATTTTTTTAACTATATTTATAGATAAATTGTTTTATTATAACACACAACATGCATACACTGCTAATTTATTATATTAAAAAAAAAAAAAACAAACACACCCAAATAATATTACCAAAAATGGTGGATGCACTTTGCTTCTACCGAGGCTGTCCTAAAATCAGTACATGTCTGGTGTCAGAGTGAAGGTGTTAACAACATATTCTCTTGTTAGAGATGTATTATAGTTTAACACATTTACTGCGGTGGATGCATCTTGGTACTATTCCGGCTGTTCCAAATTCACTATATAATTAGTTTTGCAGATAGTAATAATCTGATTATTTCATTAATTGCTCAAGTTACTGTCTAAAAGATGTTACACTTTGTTCTCGTAATCTTTAAAACATACAGCCAGCTAAAAATAAATCTTGAGATTGTTTGGAATCAGATGTTTTCGGCATATTTAAGTTTTTGGATACATTTTTTACTGTACCATTTTTGGTTAATATAAATGTGTTACCCGGAATATGATTTTTAATGCGAACACTTAAATTTAGGTCTTGTTGTCCATCTATTTCTGACAGTAATTTTCTTCTACTTTTCCTAGTAAAATGTTATGATAATGTTGATGAAAGTTCTATAAATGTCATACCTTTTACTCAGGACATTTTGGTCAAATATTTTAATACCTAATTCATCATTAAGGCCGCTATATATTCTAGTAATCATATCACAAGAATCAGACTTTTATAAAAAAATACAAGGAAAAAGTAGAGAATAATAAGATAAGAAAACAGTAAGATCCCAAGAGCCTTATGTTTTGTTGTTTTATTTTGTTACAGATAGAAAAGCTAGTGTCAGAAACCTTACAAAGAACTGCCATGGTGGTAGAGGGTCTTAAAGGAGTTGTGAAGTATTCTAATCGTAAGCATAGTTTAATTATTGAAGCTCTAACCCTCAGCTCTTCCCATCCTAGCTTCTACATATTTCTCATGTACACAAATAAAAGCTTATCCCTGTGGATTACCAAATTTGAGTCACCCTCCACTTTAGACCATCAAGTAATGAAGTTTTAACTGAGGTAAAACATTGGTTACTAAATAGATGATAATATTAACAGAATTATTATCGTAGATACGTACAGTCTCTCTGGCTGAATGCAACTTAAATGTCCAGTAACCTGGCACTTTATGAGTTATGTAAACAGCTTAAAAGCTACTATTATGGTCATGATTCAATAATAAATGCCTCATAGAGCATAGCATAAACATAAATGAATTGGTTCTTTTTAAATAGTAAAGAGAAATGCAAAACAGGTGTTATGGGTCTGGTACACTTATATAAGAAAATCAATGTTCCCATCAACTTCCACCCAAGCCAACCACCATTAATTTAACACGTTAACTGCCGACTCCATAAATTACATTTCAACGGTAGAGTGCCAAATTATGTTAACGTAAATACTTGCAACATTTGGGCATTTGCTCTTTACTGGGGACTAATAACTACGATTTGATGACTTATTTATGAATATCATGTTTATAAAGCGTCATGTACTTAAGCCCGACACCACTATTTACATATACAAATATCACTAAAAAACGCACCTGTCGGGCCACTATACACAACGCCTTATAGTAGAGAAATGTAGTTTTCTTTGTTGGCAGTACGAATATCTTATATTTTTTAGAAAGTTGTTAGTAATTCTCCAAACTTTTTTCCCTTCATTTTACGGGTACCTCGCATTGTGTTTCTTTCTACTAAGTGATGTTACACTGATTGTTCGTAGTGCTCAGTTACTTTTTAAAATGAGTTTATCAACTGTGTTCATCTGAAATTGATCGAATGATTGATAATCTTTCATCACCGGGTGATTTATACGCCGGTATCAGTGACAATGGTAGTTTCAATTCAATGTTAGTAATATTCCTGACGATAGTGATAGTGATCCAGACTTTATTCCTGATATGGACTATGAAGACTACACTGATGTTAACAATGTCATCGAAGAATCAGACAGTGATCTGAACTCTGGTGATATTAATAACACTACAAACCACACACCTGGTAATAGTAATTCTACAAATACCTTGGTTACTGATGAGGGCTGGGACATATTAGGGTAAGCAAAAAACTTTTCACTTCAATCAGACACCAAAATTAAATTTTAATTCACCTGACGATGCAAAGTTTATTAACTGTTTTTGAGCATTACTTGACTGATGAAGTAATTTAAATGATGGTAAGAGTATGCTAAAATACTGGAAAAATACTAATCTAGAGGATATGAACAAATTCATTGGTTTGCTTGTATAAATGGATTTAGTTTCACTGCTACGTGTTAGTAATTACTGATCAAAAAATTCTTTGTATAGCTCTGTTGCCTGATAAGTAATGAGCAGAAAACAGATTCCAGTTACTTTTATGTTACTGGCATCTTAATAACAAGAAAGACCTAGAAAAAGATGTGTTAATTTTAGTTTGGCGGTCTGAGGCAACATTTAAAATATATATATATATATATATATATATATATATATATATATATATATATATATGTATTTAAATAAGTGTATTGTATTTACTTTTGAATTCACAAAGGTGATTTTAAGTTTCATTAATTCTGTTTGGTACGCCATAAATGTAAGTGTAACAATAAATTAACGTATGGGATTAATAGTAAATAGTTTTAGTTTCTACAACCACACATGAACTCTTTATCTAAATAATGAACTTATCTGATGGAATCCCTAACCAGGCTTTGCCTTTGGGACCCTATTTTCCTATTAAAACTGTATATTTGATTTGTCATAACAGAATGTTATTTTATGTTAGTATGGATTTATAATACTATATGATTTTATCACAATACTGATATTTGTATTTGTTTTAGGAAATAAATAATTTATTCATTTATATCTCAGGTCTAAAATATTCAAAAACTACCTATGCTGATAAATTCACTGTTTCTTTGTTTTTTCCAACTTATAATTTGTACTTGTTAGGCCAGTAATTGCCAATATTGCCATAATATTTAGTATGTTAATCTTTTAATAATCAATAGGGGTATAGCTTAATTCTTTGATCTGTAAAAACATTGAAAACAAAAAATGCGTTTATTTATAACAGGGAGTTTTAAGTCCAGATACAAACACCTAAACCTATATCCAAATATTTTATTTATAATTTTAAATGGAAAGTAGGAATGCTGAAATAAAATAAAGCTAATTAACACATTCACTGTGGATGACAAAATTAATGGCGACAGAAAATGCGGGATTTTTTGTTTGTTTTTTACTTACCCAAAACGGAGTCAGGATAGCCGAAAGGGTTGTCCAAGGTATCCTGGAAGCTGCGTTGGCCGGAACGGGTGACGTCATATCCATGGCGAGTCTGCTCATCATCCGCACCAGGTGCCAGTCCCCGTGTTGTATGTTCTCACAGCGCACTAGGTTTCGGCACAAACATTCGTGAATTACACGTATATAGTACATGAATGACACGTAGATAGTACATCAATTACACGTAGATAGTACATCAATTACACGTATATATTACATATTAGTTTGAAAAATATACAACATCAAAAACAGTTAACACTCCCCCCTCCCCAAGTAATTTGTCCTCGTGATACTTATCAAAGCAACTGATTTCACAACATTGGTGGGGCCTGAGCCAGGTTGTGGGATAGCCTTCTCCAACATTAAAGCTCTGGTCAAAGATTGGGAAAAGAGGACAAGACACAAGAATTGGAGTAGAGCCTCAGGTTTAAGACTATCCAAATTGTTTCTCTCCTTAAGCTAAAGGGTGGACAGCTCTCCTAGACCAGAATAAGGAGGATATAAGACTGATATTAGGAATGCTGACAGGACCTGGCCCTCTGAGGAAGCACCTTATGAAGGTAGGCCTTAGTCAGAGCAGCGAATGTTGACTCTGTGGAGAAGAGGAGGAGTCAGCGGAGCACATTTGGTTGGATTGAACTGAGTTCACACAGACCTGGTTTGTCAGGGCACACTGCACAATAGTACACTGTTTCCTTACGCTCGCCTTCTTGGTAGCAACCGCGGCACCTCCGGGTAACTGACTTGCCGTTTCCTTTGCACTTCGTTAGTTTGGAGAGATGATGTATGCTGTTGTGTGTCGGTGTGATGAGCTGTGGGGCTTCCTTTGGAGGAAGCAGGTCTTCAAGAACACGAACTCGGAAGTAATACAGGGACAGTCTATCTGAGTTGTACATGTTGTACAGGTAAAAAGAATTTACTACAACAACCTGGAGAAAGTGCAAAAAAAATGTTCTTGTGCCATCGCAGGGTCTTGCACTCACAGGGATAATAAGTTACCATTTGGTCCAAGCGGTCAGTCCCCTTCATGTGAGAGTTGTAGTACAAGATTGGTTTTGGCAGCGTTCGTTTTTGGTTTCTCCTATTGGTGGTTTGGACCATCTCGCTGTCATATTGTGTGGAGATGTAGGTCACCGTCTGCTTATCCCTCCATTTTCCAATCATGACACTTTGGGCATAGTTCACTATTGTTTCACCTTGCCCAATGCCTTTGCCTTCACTGCTGGAGGTGTATGGAGTCTGTCGATGTGTAGGGTGCCGGTAGTGTAGGTTGAGTGACGTAGAAGTTTGGATGATAAGACAAAACTATTATAAAAATTATCCATGAACAGGGAATGGCCTTTCCCCAGGAAGTCACTCATCAGCTTCATGACGACTGACGGTATGAACTTTGCCACTACAAGAGTCATGGCTCCCCGTGTAAACATGGAAGCGCAGCATGAGTCCCTCGGGTACATTCAGGGAATATATTTTGATTCCGTATTTGTGGCGCTTGCCCTTTACGTACTGGCGGAAGACCAGTCTGCCATGCCACAGTACCATCTCTTCGTTGATTGTCAGTTCACGGTCGGGATAACAGATCTCTCGCATCTTATTGTTGAAATAATCAACAATATTTTGAATTTTAAAAGACCGGTCGTTAGCAGGTTCTGGGTGATCAGGGGTATCAACTCTTGAATAATGTAGACATCTCAAAATGCCAAGAAATCGATCTCGAGACATGTACTCCTTGAACATAGGATAGTTCAACAACCGATGAGTTTTCCAATAGTCATTCAATCGATTTAGTCTGACGTTGCCAGTCAACAGTAGAAGGCCTAAGAATGTTCTTAGTTCGGCCATCACTAAGTCCTTCCATTTGATTATGCGAGACGCGGGAGTAGTGGTGGGACCACAAAATAGTTCCAGGGCATACAGGTTGGTTTGTCTAATGATATTCTCTAAAAACACGGTGTCAAGAAGAAGATTGAACCAGTCAATTGGTTTATTGTCACCTGGAATGGGAACGAGCTAGCCAGGTTGACCAGTGAACGGCAGGTCACGTAAACCAGCCATGTTGCTGGCCGTGCTGGCCCACTGGGAGTGGGGGACGCCGCCTTCACCGTCCCTAGAACTGTTCAAACTCGACTCATTATCTTCATCAGATAAAAAATTATCGTCAATAACATTATCGTCTTCCTCCATTATGAGTACATACACTTACACAGTCAACAGACACTATAATCCACTCACACAATATCGCAAAGCATACACAACAAATGAAAATGGCGAACCGGTGACGAATCGCACAAACTGACTCACCGAAACAAGCACACCTCGCTATGAGTGTTATAGCCTTCCCAGGCAACTGCTTAGCTTACACTGAGGCAATATGAAAGCAGCTGCCGTATGCCGAGCTCGCCTGGCGCGTCACGTTTGCATGACGAGCATGCTCGTCACCTGCAGTGAATGTGTAAGTGGATTATAAACCAAGGTTTAGTTCTTACGGGTAATTTAATTTAAATTAAATGAGCATTATTAATTGGGAAATCTTTTTTTACAGGATAAAAGAGGAAATTCGTATGATGATTTTATTCAATCAACAATAATATTTTTTAAACATATAAGTGTTTGTGTTTATTTTATCGCGCAGTTACCATGTAATAACCAAATAAAACAGCTAATTAAGTTGATCATAAACTGTGGTTTAGTTCGTAAGGTTAAATTAAATACAATGAGCTTTATTAATGAGGAAAGTTTTTCTTACAAGACAAAAGAGGAAATTCTTCTGATGTTTTTATTCATTCAAAAATAATATTTTTTAAACATATAAGAGTTTTTGTGTTTTATTCTATTGCACATTGACCTATTAATTTGAGTGATTTCACTATTAAAATTATAAATTCCCAGAAATTTGATCTAATTATAATTTTACTTTAACCCTTTCCGGGCCAGGAGGCAATATATTGCCGCTGTAGATCGTGTCTGAAAAGTGCCAGGCGACAAAATATTGCCGTCGGTGACATATGCAAAAAGCACCAGGCGGGAATATATTGTCTCCTATATTCGTTGTTTTCTTAAATAAATACGTCAAATTATTAAAGTTTTATGTTTTTTTTATTCCCTGGTATACTGTATTTGTAGATAATTAATATGAATATCATTTTTATTTTTGAGGTCTATGCATTTTTATTTCTTAATTGTTACGTGACATTATCAGCTGACTCGATCTTTCGTTGTTAATTCTTTATGCTTTAGTGTAATCGTATTACTGTATGCTGGATTCTTCTTCATTATTTTATTTTGTGGTTGTAAATATTAGTAGTTTTAGTTGTTACGTGTTTAGCTATCGTGTGTAGTAGTTGCAATGACTGACAATTTGCGATCTCACGGGAGTGAAATTGTAAATAGCACATTTGTAAATAGAAAAAGTGTAAATAAATTTCAAATAAAATTGTCTAAATATTTCTTGGTAAATAGTGTTTTGTACTGTATTGAAACTGTTTATGGATCCTACAATCATCTGTTTACTGTTACATCCATAATGTGAATATTTATTTTAAGTTTCTTGCAATGTAAGAGTCAGTTGCTTTAACACTTATAAATTCTTGCGAAGTACAATTATGCGTATTTAAACAAAATGTGTCATAAAAAAATCTATTTATGAGAGAAATAACACAAAATTTTGTATGGTTGTTCCGTTTTAAATGTATAATATAATAAAATAGCTTCCCACACTAAAATTATTTTTCCTTTTTTAGTTATTTGCAACAAAAAAAGTTTTTTTGTAATCTAATAAAACATTAAAAAAAAATTTAAATTACTTAAAACTACATCTATATATCTTTTTGTTGATAGTATATATCTATACGAGTAATTTGGTGCAACTTTTAGGTCATTCTCTAATTTTTATCAAAACTTATAAATTTTAATCTAAGAGACTGCAAAATCGCCAATTTTAGCCTGGCACTTAAGACTAGTCACAAGGGGATATGAGATGTGAAAAAATTTTGCAACATCTCACATTTGCTCTTAGCCCTGAAAGGGTTTAAAACATATTCAAGTTTTCAAGTTTCATTTAACCATATAATTACTGCTTTTACCTATTAATTTACAGTCTTCTGAGCGGATGTTTTTCTGGCAATATTCCCTGGAAATATTTCCTCTATATTAAATTCTTGGGAATTTTACATCACTAGTTAGGGGGTAAAATTATAAGCAGATAGCATTTATCACCTGAGCTCATTAAAGTACCGTTAGGCCGAACTAATACATGACAAGATATTTCGTTAGTGATTTGCAATGGGTTAAAATAGTATATTGGATACTTCCTCTTGTTCCATGCCATTCAAGTAATAATTTTAAAAATGTTAGTACATTCCAAAGTATGTAAACAGTAAAATGCATAGCAAAAACTGGTTTTCGTTAAAGTGAAATTTACTGACAACATTTAAAGCTGTACAAAAAAATGTACTTTTTAACTACAACTCCAATTTTTTTTTCAGAACCCGTAGAAGAGCAGAATAATGGGATTGACATATCTGAACTTGAATTAGAATTTGACAAAGAAACAATGTTTGAAGATGTTGAAAATCTTTTTAGAAAAGGAGAAAAAGAAGAAATTCAGTCTCCAAAATCCAATGTAAAAGTTATGTCAATAACATCACCTGGAAAGTATGCTACTATTAAAAAAAAACCTGAGTTGTTGCAGAACTTTGGAGAAACATCAGAGTTGGCTCAAAACACAAATACTCAATACAATATACAGTCAAAAGTGCTAGAAAATTATAAACCTGTTGAAAAACTGGACCGTATATCAAATATTATTGAGGAGTCTAAAGCTTTTGTAAATCCATTGCCTCATTCAATAGATGGCATCAAATCAAATGTGGAAGATTCTTTAAAGGTTAAAACGCAACTGAAAGAAACTAATTTCTACAATATTGAGCCACAAGTAATTCAAAGTCATTCAACGGATGGCATCAAATCAAATGTGGAGGATTCTTTGAAGGTTAAAATGCAACTGAAAGAAACTAATTTCTACAACATTGAGCCACAAGTAATTCCAACACCAGTTGCTAAGAAAGCACCAAAGAAAAAACAGAGTGTAAGGAATATCATATTAAGATTAAAATGTTAAGCGTATGTTGTTTTATATGAAATTTGTTCTGAGTTGAAAGCTTTACACTTTGAAAATCATTAAATAGTTTTGATTTGTAGGATTATTTTATCAGTACGTATTAAGTACTTTTCATCATTTATAATATGTGTGAATCTTAAATTCTTTTTATTTATTTTGTAATAAACAAAATTTGGTTAATTTATTGAAAATTAATGACGTTGGGTTGTTATTAATGAAATTCCAAGCCCAGTCCAAATTTCGATTTTTAAAGAATTTACCCTTACACACTTACATACACACACATGTATCAGTTTTGTCTAAAGTAGTCATGGATAAATTTAAGGCTAAAATAAAACAGATTACAAACTTAATAACAAATAAATAACCTGTTAAGTCAACAGCACTAATGAAATAATATAAATTCATATTTTATAATAAACTATTATAATGAAGTATCAAATTACACATTAGAACATCACAAAAAAGGTAGCACACAGAGAGATGGACTGTCCTGTGATATTTTGACCTAAAATCAAAAGTGTTCTTCCTTAGACCAAGAGGACCTCCTGTATCAAGTCTCAAGGACTCTCCTAACAAGGGATATTACAGAGACGGATAATGACACAATATCAATAAAGTCCTGTCCGGATCCTTAATAACATAATAAAGTATGTTACATAAATTATTCAAAACTTTCATACCTATTAAATTTGAAATTATTCACTACAAAAGAATCGGTTACCTTTTAATTCACACTCAATATAAACCAATTGGAAAAGTCTATAAATTTATCAACAAAGTTCTTATTGGTTTTTAATTTTTTGTATTTTACATTATATATTCTAGATCTAAAATATTGTACTTGTGAACAACATTACACAACGTCTTTATGAATAAAAATATTGTATTGAATTGTAAAAACAAATGTGAATCTCACTAGTAACCAAATAAAATAAAATTTGAGATATGGTATTTACATTCAGTGTAAAGTAATCACATCACATTCTTATGGCACATGACTACTGAAGCTCACAATAGCAGTGTGTAGTGTGTTTGCAAACATTAGACACTGCAGCATTTGGTAGTCAAACTGTTACCACACTGCATAACAATATTGTTTCTTCACGCCTGTCACAATAAAGTTATAGCTATTTTTACTTTATTCCAAGAATTATTTTGGCTTAAACATGTTGACCATATTTAGGCATCATCTAGATCAGCGGTTCCCAAAAGGTGGTCCGCGGACCCCTAGGGGTCCGCAAAGCTCGTTAAGGGGGTCCGCAGCGAGGTGGTATAAAATAAAAAAAAAAATTTCTATTAAAAGTTATTCTATAATTTTGATTTTTTTAAAGTGTTAAAATATAACACTAAACAGATATTTTAGGTATGCGAGTAAATACGATCAGCGTAGTTTGTAAGTCCATAATGTGAACTGTGACAAGCTTATAGAGACATCATTACTGGGCGAGTGACGGAGCGATAGTACGAGAGTGAGCGGCGAATGACGCTGATATACATTTCCCCACTCCAGCGAAACCGCTCCTAACCAGTTTGTCAGCCATGGCATTGACCCTGCTCCCCACTACGCGCCGTCGCCGACACTCGCAGTCGCTCACGTGATCTCTCAGAATAGATTCAGTTGTACTGTGTTGTACGTTCAGTGGTACTCAGTGTTGTTGTCTGTTGATAATTGCATTTATGTAACAACAGTTTATTTAATAATAGTTGGTCGGTTTAGTTTAGTGTTTAGTAGCCAAAAGTAACAATGGATCGTTGGTTAATTAGTGCCAAGTTAAAAAGGCCAATATCTGACGTGGAAAAGGAAGAGCATCCTTCATGTAGTACTGCTATGGTCGATGAAGTGCCCAGCTGTGAACAGCCCTGTACTAGCTTAAGAAGCGTGAGTAAAAAATTAGGTACCAGTAAAAAAATAAGAAAATACAATAATGAATATTTGGAATTAGGTTTTACATATATTGGTACTGAAGATAATCCAAAGCCACAGTGCGTTATTTGTTTAGAATTTTTGTCAAATGAAGGCATGAAACCTGCTAAATTGCGACGTCACCTTGAAACAAAACATCCTGAATCTAAAACTAAGTCAGTAGAGTTTTTCAACCTAAAGCTAAACGAGTTAAAAAATCTAAAAATATAATTAAAAAAGGTATTGTAGGTCTAAATGTCAATGAAAATGCAACATTAGCTTCTTACCAGGTTGCTGAGCTTATTGCAACTTCTGGCAAGGCACACACAATAGCAGAAGAACTTATTATCCCTGCTGCTGTAAAAATGTGCAGAATTGTGCTTGGAGATCAAGCAGCTAAAATGATCAGCAAATAGATGAAAGCACGGATATATCCAAGAAAGCTACTATGCTAGTTTTTGTCAGATTTATTTTCGAACATCAATGTTATGAAGATGTTTTGTTCTCTTGTGAACTTATGCATACAAAAGGTGAAGATATTTTTAATGCTATTGATAAGTTTTTTTCCCAACACAATATTAAGTGGGATAAATGTGTTTCTATTACAAGTGATGGTGCTGGAGCTATGTCTGGCTACAAAACAGGATTATTGGGCATATTACAAAAAGTCGCACCACATGTCCAATGGACTCATTCTTGCATCCACAGGGAAGCACTGGCAGCGAAAAATATGCCAGTAACACTTAAGACTACCTTTGATGAAGTTGTTAAGATAATTAATTTCATTAAATCACGCCCCCTACAGTCCAGGCTGTTTGAAGCGTTATGCAGAAACATGCAGAGTGAGCATATTCAGCTCTTGTTACACACCGAGATTAGGTGGCTTTCTCGGGGAAAGGTACTTGAGCGGTTTTTTGAACTCAGAGATGAGGTTCGTGTTTTTCTCCTGGAAACACAATTTTCTAATCAACTGAACGATTTTAATTGGCTATGTAAGGTTGCTTACCTATCAGATATTTTTGGACACTTAAATGAATTAAATTTAAGTTTGCAAGGATTTTATGTGGATATATTCAGAGTGGAGGACAAGATTGCAGCAATGAAACAAAAATTTGAACTTTGGTCCAGAAGAGTTGAAAAAAATCATTTACAAACTTCCGATTACTACAAATGTTTTTAGAATCTAACCAGGAGCAGTTATCAGAAAATGTCAGAGAAGAAATATCGGCCCACCTTAAGACTTTAGCAACATCATTGAAAGAGTATTTTCCAGAACCAGATTCTAAGAACAGTTGGATAAGAGATCCCTTTACTACTATGGACATTGAAGAACTAAATTTAATTGAAAAAGAACAAGACCAACTCATTGATTTATCAAGCAATGGCACCCTTAAAAGTACCTACAAGGACGAAACACTCATGGAGTTTTGGTTGATAGTGCAGCGAGACCACAAGGAGTTAGCTTTTAAAGCCTTAAAACATTTAATACAATTTTGCACAACATACAAATGTGAACAGGCGTTCTCCACATTATGCTATATGAAAAACAAATATCGGAATCGTCTCAATGTGCATGACGATTTTCGTTTAAAGGTCTCAAACTTGCGACCTGATATGAAAGAAATTCTGGACAAAAAAAGATAGATTTCATCTTTCACACTAGGACTAATCAAAATCATATAAAAAAGTGAAAAAAATCTTTTAAACAATTCATAATATTATAAAATTAAATTGATAACAATTTAAATTATGTAAAATAAAATTATGTAATGTAAAATAAAATTTCATCTTTTTTAAATTTAATGTGTGCCCACTTATTTGTTTCCTAGCTAGGCAAACGAACGTTTTTGGCATTTGTTTTAATACTTTAAAAAAAATATTGGATAATAATGTAAACACAAGAGTGCAATAATTACTTTTCAGTTTATGCTGTATCCATCGTTGGTATATATCCAGTAAGTATAAATAATATAAATATATTACAAGTACATTATGATTATATATATATATATATATATATATATATATATATATATATATATCCGTTTGTTTAAGTTATTAATAAATACCCACTTACCATACATTCAAAATTACTTTTAGGGGTCCCCAATGGTTTGAGTTATTTTCAGGGGGTCCTCAACTCGTTAGAATTTGGGAACCGCTGATCTAGATACTGTCACTGCAGTGTATACAATACTGCAGTCGAGTTTTGGTGTATGTTTCATACGTAATAAGGTTTTGTGTCTATTGTTAAGAACCTTATTATTACTATTAATATTAATATCTATTTTTATAAAACATCTGGAGATATATGGATGCAGGTATTTATACAAAATCTGTTGTCAGGCAGTTAAGTGAGACAGCCAAACAGCGCTCAGTGCCTTCATCTCGTCTTGGACGTATGATATCATTTGGCAGCCTAGCCGCAGGTCTGGGGATTGGCACAGTAGCTGAGGTAACTCGCCGTTCTCTGGGCATAGCCGAAACTCCATCTGTTGGTACAACCCTTGACAGTGCCTTTCTTTCTCCAGCTAATGCTGAACGAATTGTGGATACACTTTGTAAAGTGAGAGGTAAATCAATTGTAGTAAAATCAGGTTTTATTTTGTGCACATTTATTATCAAACTAAAAATCAGAGCTCTCTTCTAAAATAAAATAATAAAGTTTTAAAATAAAAATCTAATACCACTTGGAAATAACTAAAATAAAAATGTTCACTTCTAAGTACACTCACAATTCAAAAAATAAAAATTTAAACTTCTCTTTACACTAGTTGAACCTTAACTTTCAAGTCTCTGCAATTCAGATTACAACTCTCTCAAACAATTATTAATGTTCAATTAATTTCCAATTAATAATTCACAATAAAACAGTTCCAGTTAAATATTAATAAATTACTACCTTTCCAAATCTCAATTAAAGTTATTAACAAAGTTCAATTTTAATTCACTCTTCTTGCAAGTATGAACCAAATGTAACACGTATGATTCTATTATGCTTTATTGTTCATCGAGAATTAGTTATTCAGATTGCTCTGTAGTTTCTATGAATTCAATTTTTTCCTATAAAAAAGACAACAGAATTGATTTAATATCAGATCTGGAAGATCTATTTCAATAAAACGTACAATAAATTTGGTGCTTACCTCAAAATCCCTCGTGGAAAAAAATTAAGAAACACGGCGCACTTAAACGGCACAACTTAACTCACGAAAATGACCAAAAAGAAGGGTGAAAATTATGAGCGGTGGCGCTTAAATACTTCCCTTTCCAATCAACTTTGCAGGACATCCGCGGTGTTCTCTCATTGGTCCAGCTGTATCAAACAAGGAGAATAGTCGCAACAAGACAAGTTCTAATCAATTCAAGGCGGTCAAACCTGCCTTCCTAACAATTTAAAACTACCAGTACTAACTTGCCAAAGGATTACATGTTCGTTTTTACTCTAACTTTTCACAATCTAATCTAAAATTAAATCCCAATATTTCGATCCCAAAATTTTCATTTAATTTAAGTTTTAATTTAAAAAAATAAATCAATGTAGCTTTAAAAACGCTACAATTATGTTATACAATAATATTATGGTTACTGACTTAAATTACATTTCTAATGTGTTGGAAGCTTCAACATATTCATCAGTTTCTGTTAGACCAGCAATAGAGTATAGTGATTTCCAAAATAAAATCAGTAATCCAGAATATAGACCAGAAGTTGGTGACTATGCATGTATACTACCAATTTTATTCACCCAACTCAACTCTTTTCTTAGTTTTTCAATTTGATACAAAAATAATTTAGGATCACTACTTTAATATGCATCTAGACATAATTGCACAAGTAGAATTTACTAGTTGAAATAAACTAAACAAAGTTTTTACATATTTGATTCATTTTATCTCAAAAATACTTAAAAACACTATACAAATAATCACAATCTTAAAATTCAATTAAGTTGTGTGTGCACCCACATGTGTGTTATTTGTTGTTTTTAACTTGTTTTTAAATGTGTTTTTTTCGTATAAGAAGATAATAGTTTTTTTAATATAAAAATCAACATATTACTCTAAAATAAATTTAACCCCTTCATTGCTATTTATTTGCTTATTACCTGTTCCTATAATATGGTGGCCTTTCACCAGAGACGTCTCTAACTGCTATACCAGTTTTAGACATTTTGCTGAGTTTTACCTAAAAATTCATACTATAATTATTTATTATCTTAGAGTTTTTTCATTAAATAAATTAGTATTTGAAACAATATTAAAATGTGATTTTCACTTCATAGTTTCTTTGTTTTATTTATTTATTTGAATATCTAACTCAATATTTCTTCCAAATTCATTGACCCTTTGAGTACCAAGTATTTATTGAGTGGGTGTACTGAAAAGTGCCAGCCCTTTTGAAGGCATTTTACAAGGTTTTCAGTAAAAAATTCACAGTTTGATTATTTAATAAGCTATCAACATTCTGTTTTTGTAAATTTTCTTTGAAAACTCTGACTAATTAACATAAAATAACAAAGTTACCATAAAATTAAATTTAGGAATATCAAAAGGGGACTTACTTAAAAAATTCCAGAATTTATTTAAATTTCATTTTTCAACCTAATTCATTACCAAAAAAATCATATCCTTTTCTTTGTCTATATCACTGGAAAGGGTATTAAATTTTCTATAATTCTTGAAAAATGTATATCATTATCTTCAATAATGAGTGAGTTATACACATTTAAGAAACTATTGTCACATCGTTTTCTGGTAGCCATGTCAACCAAAAATGTTTATATGTTACTTCTAGATTGATTTTCGTTAAAATCAGTTGATCGGAAGTGTACTGTAACAATTTTATTTTGAAAATAAAAGTTCTTCACAAACAATTATAATACTAGTTTAAAAATATAAAGTTTTCGATTTGTAGTGATTTTTTTCCTGAACGTCCAGTAAAATCGGACATTGGCATTTTTCGGCCGACTTTTGACGTCCAGTAAAGTCGGTATTCGAAGGGTTAATGAACATACAAGACATTTATCTTACAAATAAAAAATGATTCGCAAAATGTGTTGCTAGGCGTTAATCTTGGGAATGGCTGAACCACTTTGGCTAATTTTATTAGTGAAATCTTTGTTGAAATCTAAGGAAGGTTTATATAAATGGAACGATCTTAAACATTACCTGGAATATTTGTTAATTAGGAAAAAATTGTAATATTCATGTTCCATAATCCAAATGTAACTGTGACACAGAGCAGTGTTGTTGAAACCATCAGTTGAAGTTCATTAAAGAGGCAGAATATTTGTCTACAATTTAAATTTTAGAACAGTGCTTAATTAGTAGTGTTGCAGATAGCAAAGACAAAGTTAATACCTAACTTTTACTCAAAATTGCACAAGTGACGAATTTGAAACATCTAATGGATTGTAAATAATATTTAAACACTCTTACTAAAAAAACCTTAATAAACAAAGCTGTGAAGGCTGTAACTAGATTTCAATGAGCTACGTAAGTGTATATTTTATTAATTGGGGCAATAAGGTAAACTCAACTGTGTCACGCTAATTGAATTCAAACAGCAGGAAGTAAACATCTGACCGAGATAGTCTTCTCAGCTCTACATAGCATATTTTATTTTCTTCATCAGCAATACAAGAGAAACTCAACTATGGCATCGAAAATTTCTTGGAGATATCCTTAAAAATTACATTTTTATAAAGTCATTAATTTATAAATCCAAATACAGAAATCACATACTTTTAAGTTTAAAAAGTTGAGATAACTTCAGTTGCTCATAAAATATTACTGTATGAAGTGTTTAAGATTAAATTAATATGCTAGTTAAAATTAATTCTTAATACAATGCTGACTTTAAATATTTTAAAATGTTACTTAAAAATTTTATTACAACTTTTATTGCAAATGTGTGGAATAATGGATGTTGGAATTTTAAAGTTCTTCAAACCAAATGTTGGCTGTAAAAGAGTAAATCAGTATATCATAAAATCACACACATTTTTATTAAAATGAACACAGATGTTTGATAAATCTTCTATTCTAATAGGTCACAACCCAGTAAAATTTGTTTTTAATTATATGCCATGAGAGAACAATTTTACGTTTTAATTATTTTAACAACTAAACTCAAATGAAACTGTTAAATATTTTACATTATTGTAAAGATTATTAAATTTTATATAATATGGAGATATTTGAAAAGGTATTAAGCCTATTCACTATCAGAAATGCCAACTTAGTAGTAAGAATGATTAAATAAATAAATAAAAATTAATTAAATGTCAGTTAAATATTAGTTGCAAATGATATTTAAATTCAGCTTAATCAATAAAAATACAATCTTACAAATAGCTCCAATATTTTTTGTAACATTTACAGCATAAGTTGAAGAGAATTGTGATGAAAAATGACTAAATCATTGTCAATGAAGAGATTGGTTAAACGTTAAAAATCTCTACTCTTAGATAGTATAAAAACATTGAAAGAAGGAGGCCAACAATGCTTTCAATAGATATTTTCATAAGCAGTCCCAAAAGTAGCATTATGATAGCAGCACATACAGAAAGTAATGATAAAGGAGTTGATGGTGATCGGAGGCAATTGGACTTTAACACCAGACCTCTTCGTGGCAATTAAAATTGATTGCCCAGGAGAGGGGTAATTGAATTTGCCTTATTTTGGCATTAAAATAACTGATCCTGTTTTAATGGTGGGGTTCTTCATCTGCCAAATTCTGTGTATCTAGAATTTGAAAAGCTCTGCTTCCCACATTAAATCTGCAACCCAAAGAGGACAGACAACTACTGAAATGCTCTCTAAAGTTGAGAAAGATGTAAGCAATCCAAAATTTCTAAATATGCATCTTTTATGAGTCTATACGTTTATTTCAAATCAGTGAATTCTATAAGAAGTTTCATACCAAGCCTGCTAATTTTTCTATCAATAATCATGGATTAGTTTAGGTGTGTATGACTTTAAATAATCTTTTGTTTAACGGCTTGAGTTTCTAGTGAAATAGAAGGAACGTCCTGAGATATGATACATTTTAATATACAGTACACGTATACACAACAAAGGAGGGCTGTCCAATTAAAAGGTAAACAATGGGGAGAATACCATCTACACTTTTTCTTCATTATACATTCTAAAACTATAAACGTTTATAGCTGATGATTTTCACGTTAGACATAAGCTGAAAGTCATGTTTTTATTATTAGTATTAGAATCATTATGCTACTAGCATTGATAAATAAATCAATCACCCACGGCTTTACAGACAATTTTCAAAATTGAAGGCCATAGTTTTCTTAGTGAAAGCATTTATGATATAATAGAGTAAAATAAATATGTCTTATTTTAACAGGCCAAGTTAGGTCTAAGAAGCCCTCTCTAACACTTAACCTGAGGGCCAATGGTTTAAAGGTGACTTCCAAACCACCACAATATGATGGAGCCCAATAATTTTTTTTAAACATAAGTAGACATGTCAGGTACATATTATTTCAGTATCCGTGGTTGAGAGATTTAAAACGTAAACACAATTTTGACTGGTTCTATTTCATGTTTTCTTGTATGAATAAATATACACACATAGTCTCAAAAACCTAATTTGGTCAACTTCAGACAGTTTTGATTAATTTTTTATCTAAGGTATTTCAAGTGCCATAGTTGAGTTTGACTTTTGCCCCCATCAAGAAAATATATACCAACAAAAACCAACTTTGATTACAAAACATCTCCTTTCAGCTCTTTAAATTTACTTTCTGTCTAAGATTTTTAAAGTGCTATAACGACTTGGATTGTTGATCTTAATATTCCAGAGTATTAATATATAAATCATCAATAATACATCCAAGACGATATAAAATATTTTTTGATTAGTAAAGATCCTAGTGAATATTAAGTACAATGTATTACTAAAATTGTTAACTATTAAATATTATTTGGTTTGTCTAAAATAAAAATCACAGTTCTAAATGAAAACAATGGATTTATTTTTAACTGGCAAATTAATAAGTTCAACGTTTCAGAATTTTTATCACTCTATTTTCCACAAAGAATTGACAAACCTTTTAGTAAATTTAAAAATTCCTTTGGCAAGAAATAAAAATATTAATCAAATTATCAAACTAAAAATCAGAGCTCTCTTCTAAAATAAAATAATAAAGTTTTAAAATAAAATGAAATACCACTTGGAAATAATTAAAATAAAAATGTTCACTTCTAAGTTCACTCAAAATACAAAATAAAATTTCAACTTCTCTTTACACTATTTGAACCTTAACTTTCAAGTCTCTGCAATTCAGATTACAACTCTCTCTCTAACAATTATAAAGTTCAATTAATTTTCAATTAATAATTCACAATAAACAGTTCCAGTTAAATATTAATAAATTACTACTTTTTTAAATCTCAATTAAAGTTATTAACAAAGTTCAATTTTAATTCACTTCTCTTGCAAGCATGAACCAAATGTAACTTGTATGATTCTATTATGCTCTATTGTTCTTCGAGAATAAGTTATTCAGATTGCTCTGTAGTTTCTATGAATTTAATTTTTTCCTCAAAATCACTCGTGGAAAAAAAATTTAAGAAATACGGCGCACTGCAATTAACTTTACTCACGAAAATAACCAAAAGAAGGGCGAAAATTATGAGCGGGCGCTTAAATACTTCCCTTTCCAATCACCTTTGCAGGACATCCGTGGAGCTCTCTCATTGGTCCAGCTGTATCAAACCAGGAGAACAATACTCACAATAAGACAAGTTCTAATCAATTCAAGGCAGTCAACCTGCCTTCCTAACAATTTAAAACTACCAGTGCTAACTTGCCAAAGGATTACATGTTCGATTTTACCCTGACATTTCACAATCTAATCTAAAATTAAGTCCCAATATTTCGATCCCAAAATTGTTATTTAATTTAAGTTTTAATTAAAAAATAAATAAATGTAGCTTTAAAAACGCTACATTACTCCCCCTCCTTTACTTCTAAATACGGCCCTGAAGTTGATAAAAGAAATTTAACACCAATTAGCAATTTAAAAAAATGTTTTTAAAACGTACATCATTTAGTTACCCACCAATGTTTTTAGAACAGACAGAACAGTTAAACAAATAGAGATTGACCGTTATAAAAGGAATGTAGGTCAATAACTCGAGATAGCGAAGCCTATTCCCCTCACAATTCTAATTTTACTATCTACAACCGGTCAGTCTTTTCCAGTCCAAGGAATTTTGTCCTTTCCGGTCTCCTCCTGTCGACGTCTAGGTATGGACCGCAGCTCCCTCAGTCAGTGAGTGCTCGTCTTCACGGTCGTATGTATCGTCCCTTGGATCCGTCGTGTAGTGTAGGTCACCATCCCCGTTGTTGGAACCGCCGGTGGGCCGCGCGCGTGGTCCGCAGCGTGTGATCAGTGTTAGTGGAGTGTCAGTGCTGTTCCGTTTCTCACCTCCACAGCATTTCACATATAAACAGAACATTCTCTCTTACAATGACATAAGTCCCTTTTGTCACCATTTATGTCGGAATTTCAGAGCTTGTCTCGTTTCGTTTTCAAAAAATTTTAATTTTTATCCAACTCAAAGATTGCTCATTCTTTCCTTCATAAACTTTATTAAAATATTTAAGACCCTTTTTTTTTTAAATTACTAACACGTTATTTACATTGGATTACAAGGGGGGGGGGTTGACCTGAATTTCTTTCTCTCATTCATTCACTATAAACAAATAACAACATGAAATTGGACACACAAGAAGGAATGTTAGTACATCAATAATATAATGTCTTTATACTAATATCAGACAGTATAATGGTTGTAGACACTACTATTAAATACTAAATTTCTTAATTTTAAAGTCCTGAGGCCATGTAAATTATCCTCTTCATGTAAATATTTTATTTATATGTCATAAAAATCCCCTTTTTCTTTTAATACCTGAAAGAAAACACAAAACCTTGACTTGGCCTATGGTTACTCAATTATGACATTTTAATATGGGGATTTTTTTTTTAATTTTATGCTGAAAGAAAAAATTGTCCAATTGTTCTTAACTGTCCAAGTGTTCCAATAAAATTTCACTTAAGCGGGTCTCAAATCTTGTAAATGCACTCTTTTCAAAATTTTTAAGTCCTTGGTGTGCTGTATTATATAACTGTTCTCTGAGATAATAATCACAATCTTGTATGGTCCATCAAATTTCCTATCCAATTTATTTCTGTGTCCAGGTATTTTACAAAACACTTCATCATTAATTTTAAACTTTCTGTGGTTTCTATTATAGGGCCTTAACTTCGAATTTTTAATAAACTGTTTATTTAAATTTTCCAACGCCTCCGCATATTTTTGACATTTTTCCTTTGGCACTAAATTTTCAAAAATTGATTTCAAGTTCCACTTTAAATCCAACTCATTGTTAGGTTTAAAATTAAACATTAAAGAATATGCGCTATACCCAGTACTGTCATTCACACACGAGTTAACTGCTTGTTGAATTTTACTTAAATCAGAGTCCCAGTTCCTTTTGCAATCACTATACAAGCAAGTCAAAATTGAATTTAAGTTTCTTAAATATCTTTCAGATTTGTTACCCTGGGGGTTGTACGGGATTGTAGTGATTAATTTCACACCCCATTTGAAAAGATTGGCCCTTAATTCCTCGCTGTTGAATTTAGTAGCGTTTTCGCTCACAATAACTTCCGGCAAACCAAAGTTTTTTTTTTTTTAAATATTACTCTCTAAAGTTTACAACACCATACCTGAATTCACTTTCCTGAGAGGCACGACCCAATTGCACCTTGTGAAGTCGTCCACCATGATTAGGACGAATTCATCCCGTCTTGAAGTTCTAGGCAGAGGTCCAAACATATCCATGTAGAGTTCCTGTAGTGGATGTGCCGAAATGCCTGCATGCAGCTCACCACGGTCTCGCCAGTTGGTATGTTTACTCAAAACATGTTCTTAAAGTTTATCTACAGTGTTATCAGTAATAATTTATACACCACGGAACCACAGTTCATAAATTAATTCGTCCTTACTTAAAAAGTCCACTTTGAGAGCCATTTTAGGTTAAATAAATTTAACTTAACTATCACAACTTAACTAGACAACACAAGTTCTTGCCAAAGTTTTCTAACAAAGTTTATAACAGTTTGTATAAGTTTATTAAAAATTCACTGGATACTTTACCAGCAGAGTGGCGCAGTCAATATAACGACTTGGATTGTTGATCTTAATATTCCAGAGTATTAATATATAAATCACCAATAATACATCCAAGACGATATAAAATATATTTTTTTATTAGTAAAGATCCTAGTGAATATTAAGTACAATGTATTACTAAAATTGTTAACTATTAAATATTATCTGGTTTGTCTAAAATAAAAATCACAGTTCTAAATGAAAACAATGGATTTATTTTTAACTGGCAAATTAATAAGTTCAATGTTTCAGAATTTTTATCACTCTATTTTCCACAAAGAATTGACAAACCTTTTAGTAAATTTAAAAATTCCTTTGGCAAGAAATAAAAATATTAATCAAATTATCAAACTAAAAATCAGAGCTCTCTTCTAAAATAAAATAATAAAGTTTTAAAATAAAATGAAATACCACTTGGAAATAATTAAAATAAAAATGTTCACTTCTAAGTTCACTCAAAATACAAAATAAAATTTCAACTTCTCTTTACACTATTTGAACCTTAACTTTCAAGTCTCTGAAATTCAGATTACAACTCTCTCTCTAACAATTATAAAGTTCAATTAATTTTCAATTAATAATTCACAATAAACAGTTCCAGTTAAATATTAATAAATTACTACTTTTTCAAATCTCAATTAAAGTTATTAACAAAGTTCAATTTTAATTCACTTCTCTTGCAAGCATGAACCAAATGTAACTTGTATGATTCTATTATGCTCTATTGTTCTTCGAGAATAAGTTATTCAGATTGCTCTGTAGTTTCTATGAATTTAATTTTTTCCTCAAAATCACTCGCGGAAAAAAAATTTAAGAAATACGGTGCACTGCAATTAACTTTACTCACGAAAATAACCAAAAGAAGGGCGAAAATTATGAGCGGGCGCTTAAATACTTCCCTTTCCAATCACCTTTGCAGGACATCCGTGGAGCTCTCTCATTGGTCCAGCTGTATCAAACCAGGAGAACAATACTCACAATAAGACAAGTTCTAATCAATTCAAGGCAGTCAACCTGCCTTCCTAACAATTTAAAACTACCAGTGCTAACTTGCCAAAGGATTACATGTTCGATCTTACCCTGACATTTCACAATCTAATCTAAAATTAAGTCCCAATATTTCGATCCCAAAATTTTTATTTAATCTAAGTTTTAATTAAAAAATAAATCAATGTAGCTTTAAAAAACGCTACAAGTGCCATTGTGATAGTTTTATTTTTTTTTTTTTCGATAAATAAAATATGTAACTTGCGTACGACTGGAAATTTACTGCAGTCCAAAAGAATCATATACAACTCATTAAATTCACTTCCACTCTAATTTATTCAAGGTTCCACAGTTGAGTTTATGTTGTTGCACTGACCAAAAAAAAAAAACACATATAGTGAGTTTTGGAATCCAACTTAGATTTAAAAGTGTTTATTTGTGGTATGCAATGTTTTTTTTTTCTATTAGTAATATTGATTTTACCAAAATCAAGAAAATATGTGCATACATAAAGCTTTAAAAAGACTTCAGTACTTTAGTCAAAGTGTATCTACTTCCGTTGTTTTGAGTATGCTTCTGATATTAGGGGAAGAATGTGCTATCTCTTCGCTTTTTCTTTAACTACTGAAAATTGTTAAGAGAGACAAACAGTTTCGATAACCTTATATTAAAAACATTTACAGCTTTGTTTCTCATGTTGGGTCTTTGAACACCATATAAATACTTTTTTCAATGCATTAAATCAGGGGGTCTGCAATCTTTTTGTACTTATGGGCCATATCTTCAACATTACATGACTAAAAGGACTGCCAATATGCAGATGCGTCTGAAGTGTGGTGAGAGGGGGGGGGGAAGTTCAGCACGCTGGGTAAAAGTCATGCCGTTGTAAAAATTTACGCCACTCAACCAATCTGCTACCTGCCCTCTGGACTACTACAAGTTGAGGAACTTAGGTTTTTAGCCGTGACTACATCTTTGACTATGAGCACAGCTGTATGCCGCTTACTATAATTTGCATCTTTAATTTGTTATTATCCTGTTTTAGGGCTTATTTTAAATAAATAAAATTTTATTTATAAACATGTGCATGCATTAATAATGTGTAAATGAAGATTAATTCTAATTGGTATTAATATTGACGATATGTCAATTTAGTACAGGTGAAATATTAATTAAACAAGCATAATTTTATTTTGTTTCAAAAATTAAAATAAGAAATGATTAGATAAGGATTGTTGAAATTTTACAATTGTTTTTATGGGATGATTGGGCTTGCAGCTTAGACGCCAACTTTTTTATGTCAACCCTGTTGTTAGTGACACTTGTTCTTAAAAGTTGATGTAAATGTTCATCAGTAAACGTCGAGCGAGTCGCTGACATAATCTGCTTGTGTATTGAAAATAAAGGAAAACCTCTTAGTTTGGTTTCTAGGGAAAGTGCCTCAGTATTTAAAGAGACATGATTTTCAACATGGGGAGCAGTATTCTCTTCTAACTGGGGAAGCTTGTATGGCCAAAGTGGTGTTACTGAAAAAGAATTTAACGTTGCAACAAAATATTTATTTAAAGAAGGCAAGTGAGAGCTATACTGCTGTGCAAGCTAGTTATCGTGTTGCTGAAATAATAGTCAAGGGGGAAAGGGCGTACAGTTATGCAGTTTGTTAATACTTTGTAAAGGCTATTTTGTTGAAGAAATGTGCTCATACAGATAATCTATTAATGAAACTATGAAACGGCACCGCACTCGTGCACATCAAAGTCTCTCCGAACTGTAGTGACAGTGAGTCATCCTCACGCTGCTCTGATGCTAGACCGGTGCTCTTTGTTGCAATGTGCTGTAGTTGATTGAATTATAAATGTCTTAATGAGGCCCGCATAAACTTCAAAATTTCTACAAATTACTGTAAAAATTTATATTTCACCGGTTGTGGTGCCACATTATATTGGTTCACGGACCACAAACGGGCCGCGGGTTGCCGACCCCTGCATTAGATGATTTATTCGTCACTGGTGTAATCTAAATAAAAATTATTTGTCTTTGAAATCTGCATAACACTACTGATCAAGCACTCTATAATTTTTAAATACCTTCTAAAATTTTAATGTAAATAAATGTTTTTGCCACTTTGGTAAACTTCAGCTAAAAGTGTCAGTAGCTGTTCAGGGTTCCCGTAACTTTGAATAATGTGCTGTAAATATTAATGTTTCTCACTTTTTAAACCTTTCCTTGAACTTTTACAAATATTTTAAAACTAAAATTAGCTAAATCGATCCAGCCTTTCTCGAGTTTTAACGAAACTAACAAACATGATTTCATTTTTATACTTAGTGATTGACAACCTAATCACTAGTTAGTGTTATATCTTAGCAAGACCTTCTGAAGGTTATAGAAGCCTTCTGATTACTATGATTGATTGTATTAGTGTAAGGAATACATAAATGATTAATATCTTATCCATCACACGTAATTTTTTCTTAACACTGCACACCCTCCTAACTGTACTTGGCGTGTAGACTTCCTGAAACTGATGTCATTGCCTAACGGCTACCAATGTTGCACGTTAAATTTATATTCATAGACATATAAGTTAAATACATATGCATTGAGTTCCGATATTTATTGAGAGTAATTCTTATAGAAAATGGATATGTTGCATGATGTTACATTACATTTAAATTCTTCTTAGCTGTCTAGGTGCTACGTTTTAAAAATAAAACAAAGTTAGAGAATTTACACTGCAGTAGTTATCAAAATGTATTGCATTCATTACAAAACATTTGACTGCAATATTTTGCAATAAAAATTTATAAAATGTTGCAGGGGCTGCTTTGAAGATAGGTCAAATTTTAAGTATTCAAGACAATAATATAATTAGCCCTCAACTACAAAAGGCATTTGAGAGAGTTCGTCAATCAGCTGACTTTATGCCCAGTTGGCAAGTGGAGGTTTGTTTTTTCTATTTGTTAATGTTTAAACATTTAAGTCAATACAGTCATTGATTCAAGAGCTGAGGCTATTAAACAACTCTTGTGTATATACTTAGCACATAATACTATTGTGTTTGTAATAAATAATATTTTACTATGGGTATATTCAGTACAGCATTATGTTCTGAGTTGCATGAGGTTACTTACCATACCAAACCCCAAAAAAAACTTAAATATTCCTTAAATGTTTAGAAAGTAATGGTTCAAGAATTTGGTGAGGATTGGCGCAGCAGGCTGGCATCGTTTGAAATGAAACCCTTTGCTGCTGCCTCGATAGGTCAAGTTCACTCGGCCACTCTGCTCGATGGTACTGAGGTAGCAATGAAGATCCAGTATCCAGGTGTTGCTAAGGGTATTGAGAGTGACATAGACAACCTTGTAGGAATTCTCAAAGTTTGGAACATTTTTCCAGAAGGTAAAGTTTATCTTAGCACTGAATATTTTATGTGTTGTTTGAATATAATTCTATATATAACTAAAATAAAATGCATGTTATTTATATGCTGAATCCCTATAAAAATTACCACTTGTAGACTACAAGTAAAATTTATCTGAAACTGTTTTTTTTTGTTTGTAGTGACAAAAGATATACATTTTTGTGTGGTCTAAATATTGCTAGTTATATTATTGATGTACTACAAAAGCTAAGGTTTGATGTTTGTTTGTTTTCTTGTGTTGTAATGAACTCTAGTGCCTACTACAGTACTAGTTATGTTAACCCTTCGCACGCCACTAATGTATCAACATTCCTATAAGGCCAAGACATTTGACATGCTTATTTATTGATCAAAATAAAAAAGAACTATTTACAAATCTGTATATTTTTTCATTGTAAAATGTAAATCACCTGAAAAGTTTAATTATTTTACTTTAACCCTTTGAGTGCCACAGCGTTACTAATTTGGACAGTACAAAAACTGCATAAAGTGCCAGCGTCGCTAATTTTGACGTTTCTTATTCCGATAATATTTTGTGTAGTACAAGATTATTTTAGTCAAATATAAGCTGTATTCAATAGGTTCCAAACTATCGATAAATACGAGTTTTTTGTTGTTTCTCTAACATTTTATCTGTGAAACTTATGTTGTTTGGGTACTTATAAAGAGGCCACTATTTTTGGACGATTTTTCCTTATCAGGGACAACATAAATTACAGTATTATAAAGGACAGACTTTCTTTAACCTATTTGGAAATTAAAAAGTTATTACAACAGACAATGAAAACAAAAACTAAAAGAACAATGTTTTATTATTTGAAAATGTCAGGTCATTAGTGTGTCTATTATTGGAGACGATTTGGTAATAGGAAGTATGACTCATCGAGTATTTTTCGATTAATTATGGAAGAAGGAACTTATAATGAAGTTTATTTTGGTCCCTGATAAGGAAAACTCATCCAAAAATAATGGACTGTGATGATACCGAAGTACCTATGCGATGATTTTGTCTTGCAGTCAAGCGAGACATTCATTTAATAAATAAATGAAAGCGACGTAGTGGACGAGTACCATGTTGAGTTGCGTAACAGCCTTTCTCATTGTATACAGGGTCTGTATAATAAGTAACCGGACTGAGCCTGCCCCGCTCCGTCAAAGCGTCTGCTAACCGGTATCTGGTGCTGTAGTGGTGGTGGGGGGTCTAGTGAAAGGGAACCGGGCTGCAGCAGTTGCCTCCAAGCGCTTGGAGAGTTAGTATCGAGCGAGAGCGGAGTGCATGTTCAGTTACCCTGTCGGAGTGAAAATGGAGAGTACGATCGAGCAACATTTTAGCATTAAATTTTGTGTCAAACTCAAGAAAACTCTTCAAATGATTCAAGAGGCTTACGGTGAGGATGCTCTGTCCAGAACTCAGGTGTTTCAGTGGCACAAAAATTTCCGGGAGGGCCGCGATGACGTCCATGACAAACAGAGCGTCGGTCCTCCATCAACGAGTCACACGGACACAAATGTGCAAAAAGTGCATGATGTGTTGAACAGTGATCGTCGTCTGAGCATTCGGGCTATCGCAGATGAGGTCGGAATTGATAAGATGACCGTTCAAAAACATTATTAAGAACGATCTGGGCATGAGGAAGATCTGCGCGAAGCTGGTACCCAAACACCTGACTGGTGAGCAAAAGAATCGTCGTGTTGCTGTCGCTTCGGAAATCCTTGGTCGACTGCAAACCGAACTAGAGTTTTTCAACCACGTTATTACAGGAGACGAGACGTGGGTTTTTAAATACGATCCTGAGACGAAGCGGCAGAGTTCGGAGTGGCACACACCGGCGTTACCACGAACCGAAAAAAGCGCGCATGAGCAAATCGAAGGTGAAGTCGATGCTCATTGCTTTCTTTGACGTGAAAGGCATTGTTCACAAAGAGTTTGTGCCACCCGGTCAAACTGTAAACGGCCAGTACTACAGAGAGGTGCTCCGTCGACTAACCGCCCGGGTTCACCGAGTCCGTCCGGAGATTGCCGATTCGTGGATTCTCCATCACGACAATGCACCGTCGCACACCTGCTTGCTCGTCACCGAACAGTTGGCAAAACAGTCGAGGGCAACGTTGCCACAGCCTCCTTACAGCCCGGATATGGCACCACCGGACTTCTTTCTGTTCCCCAAGATCAAGAGACACCTTAAGGGGACGCGGTTCGGGACTCTGGAAAACGTTCAACGTGCTACGACGGAGGGCTCTAGACAACATCGAGGTTGCCGACTTCCAGGGAGCGTTCAGGGATTGGAAAATACGGTATCAGCGTGTTATCGACTCCAATGGGGACTACTTTGAAGATTTCTAAAGAAAAATTGTACATATTTTGCCAATAAAAAATTTCCTGAAGTCAGTCCGGTTACTTATTATACAGACCCTGTATGTGCCGATAACCAAGCATTTGAGTAAATACAAACTAAAATAGTAACTTATACAGTATTTTACCATATTTCTTTACAAAAGTAATGTAGTGATTTGAGTTGTGTCCAAGCGAAAAACGTGAATTTTCAGTGTAAATATATTAGGGTTATTATTTAGTAAATGTAAACTTTTATGTAAATATGTTAGTAAATATTTATCTTAACAAGAACAAATCATATCTACTAACTAATCATTATCATTTATCTATCATTTTATCATTTTTACTAATCATATTTATTTGTGTTATATTGATGTTGTATTAGATTTTTTTTGTGAAAACTGCTCTATTACTATGCATTTTCTAAACTCTGACAAATGTAGTACAATTTATAAAATGTTTGTACCGGGCAGCATTTTGTTTATACATATAATGCCATGTTTTTTTTAATTCTAGAATAATATATTATACATGGGTTATATTTAGAATTATATTGCCTTTATCATGGTATAAAGAAAAAAAATATTAAAAAATACCGTGTACTCTCAAATTAAGTTGAAACTTAACATTTTATAAAAAAGTAAAACACTTTATAAATACTAAAATTTTTATACTTTATAAATCAAATTTTGTATATAATGATATGTATCATATTTTGCATTTAATGAGAAAAAAAACAACAACAAAAGTATGTAAATCTGTTGGGTAGTTATTTTACAATAGCTTTTTTTCCCAAAAACAGCCCGGCACTTTATGCATATGCCTTGGGAAAATATCTGTGGCACTCAAAGAGTTAAACTAGTTAGACAAAGGGCACTCGCTTTCCCCTGCCGCAGAGTGAAGATTGTTTAAAAATACTTACTTGGCAACCGCGATAAGCACAGAGCGTGCACCAGGCATTCCAAAGGCCTTCAGTGAAATAAAACTTTCTGCAAGAAAAAAAAGTGCAATCAACCCCGATCGAGTTGATTTGTATTTTACCACTAAGTGCATTATTACTGGTCAAAGACTTTTAAATTAAACATCAATTGAAAGCCTATGAGTTGTTTTTAATGTTAATCCATTCTGGAAACTTGCCCGAGGGTCACTCGTGCTCTTTTTAGACGATAACGATCACGTATTTGTTTGTTTTTCCAGTAGATCACAGTTTTGTGCCCTCGTGCATCATTATAAGCAATTATCCCATTTCGATCAGTTATGTTTGTACATTGGAACCACAACTAATAGCTTGTTTTATTATTATTTACATTTTGCTATAAGCTCAACTTTCATCACTCCAATGTTCTGCTTACATTCCATGTATTGTATTCTAAATGAAATGAAAAATGACTTTATTAGAGGCGAAGTTAGGACTATAAAGTCCTCTCTACCACTTGACCTCATAAAAAAAATGTTTAAATGTGAAAAATGTTAGTTTGTTAAATGTTTAGTGTTTAACTGTTTATAGTTGTTGAATGAGTTTTCAATTCTTCTGCTACCTCATGGAACAAGACAATTTGCATACTTCAGAAGTAGACAAAACTTGGACAGTGATATTGCCATATCAAAGATACTCAAAGACTAACACAAAAGTGATTTATAAAATGTAAATGAATGGTCATTGTATGTAAATAGTTTATTTTAATTATCATTTTAATAACAAAAATTGAATTAAACAAACAGGTTTATCTCATCTCCCAGACAACTAATTCAGGAGCTTGTCATAAAATCATCAAAAAGGTAAAAAATGTAAGTGAATTTCGATTTTTTGTTATGCTTTATAATTAAGTAATCCAATAAAAACTGGTCTCCATATTATATTATTACAACTAATATTGCGATCTAAAACATAGTTATTTACCATTTCTAAGGCTAATTATCAGACACATCCTTATTTATTTTATTTATATCCAATTCTTTATGAACATCTATAAAATAATCATTTTAAAATCAAGACTCTATTAAAATATCTTGATTTCCTTTTGTTTTGTTTGACTCAGTTTTAATATTTCAAGCAGCCTTACATTTATTGATGGGATTTTGTCATATAGTTATTATTTGCTATTTTCTTAGCATGAGTTATTCTCCTCATGTATTCTTTTAGTCTGTAAATAATCATTTCTATATTAAATTTCATTTTTTATATTTATATTATTCGTAAAACCTATCATATAATTTGCAGCTTTCTTCAAAAGAATTTGTCAATATTAAATTTAAAAAGTCGTATGCATCTTCTATACATGAAAACTTACTAAGCTGCATCCAGTTTATTTGTGATATATTTTCCCTCCAATTTAAAATTGCTCTAGTACTTACATCTCTTATACTTTTAGTTATCTTACAGCTATCATCAATTACAAATGCTTTATGAAACCTAACAAATACTTCTGCATGATTGGATATATGAGGGTCTATTACACGGCAGTCCAGGTGATTTCTAGCAAAGTTTCAAATAAAATCATTTATTGTCAAGATGTAATGTACATACATATAACAACGTGAAATAACTAGTCTAAAATAGTCTATTCCAAATTGTCTCTTAATACAGTATAAAAATCATTAACACTGTACAGGCAAGATTTGAGTAACAATGTTTTACAGAGTTCTTAAAATTAGTTCTACTTAATTCTTTTATATCTGAAGGCAATGCATTGTAACAGCTTAATTCCTAGATACTTGAAACTAGATTGGGTGCTTGAAAAATTACATTTTGTTATTACTAGATTATTTCTATTACATGTATAGTAACTATGGATATTACTCAGTGGCGGTTTTTCCATTTGAGCACGTGAGCCCCCTAGGGTAAAAATATAATTAAAATACTTTCTTATTGAATCCACAACATAAATAACATTCAGTTAATACGGAGTAAACGAATTATTAACAACAATGACGTGTTAAACGCGAAGCGAATCAAGCAGAGACGCGCGGACAGTGCAGGTGCGGTGAGCTGCCTGGCATCTAAGCGGGGATAGGCGAGGGGCATGCGGGGGGAAGCGGTGGGAGGAGGGTCTCATATAACAACGTGGGTGCACGAGCCAGTAGTGCGACGGCTAGTCGCAGCTGATGTATACATAACCTCGTTTCGTTGCTTCTCCGCTGTGTGAATATCGTAATGACCTCTGTTTGTGAATATTGTGTCTCTTTTGTGTTGTGTTTTTGTTACAGAGATTTGTATGTGAGTGTTTTGTAATATTTTATTATTCATTTGATTATTATGGCAGTGACAGTAACTGAACTTCAAGAACTTAGGTTTTCTAACTTATCTCTCGAAAGAAAGGTTGAAATTAAAGTAAGTGGAAAATCGACCCCCCAACTTAACATTGTTCACATAACCAAAGGTAAGAATAGAGACTTTAAGAGGGAATTCAATCAAAACGTATATACCAGAACCCCGTGGATTTGTGGATGTGAACAAAGCAATAGATTTTATTGCTTCCCCTGTTTACTTTTTTTGAAGCAAACTGGTGAATCTAACTGGGTAAAATATGAGGTTGCTGATCTTTCCCATTTGCAATCAAAAATCAGAAAACAATGTTCTCAGTCACACTTAAACTCAGTTTTGGAATTTAATATTTTGGGCAAGTTAGACATTCGACAGCAGCTAGACTGTGTTTACAGGGAAAATATTAAAAAGCACAACAAACAGGTTACTAAAAATCGTTATGTGCTTTCCAAACTAATTGATTGTATTAATTTTTTGTGGGGCGTTTGAGTTAGCACTCAGAGGCCATCGTGAGCAAGATGATTCTTAAAATCCTGGCGTTTTTAGGGGACTAGTAAATTTCTCAGCAGAATTTGATGCTTCATTGAAAGAACATCTGGACAATGCAACAGTGTTTAAAGGTACATCTAAAAGTATCCAAAACGAATTGCTTGATTGCATGCTTGCCGTTTGCCAGGACAACATAAAACAAGAGATAAAAACTACTAGGTTTTTATCGTTGATCGCTGATGAAACTACTGACATTTCATCAACATTTCAATTAGTCATAGTTTTCCGCTATGTCTTGCCTGATGGCCAACCTGTAGAACGATTTTGGCAGTTTGTTCAACCCACTGGTCACGATGCTGACTCAATAGCTAGATGTATTAAAAGTGCAATACAAAGTGTTGTAGACGATCCAAGCAAACTTATATCACAAAGCTATGATGGCTCTAGTGTAATGAGTGGACATCATGCAGGGGTACAGTCTCTTGTTAAGCAAATGTATCCCAACGCATTTTATGTTCATTGCTATGCACACCAACTGAATTTGGTAGTTGGACAGGCTACAAGCCAAAACCAACAAGTGAGAATTCTTTTTTCAAATTTGAGTGATTTGACCAACTTCTTTAGCAATTCTCCACAAAGAGTTGCAGTTTTAGACACAATAGTTGGCAGAAGAATCCCTCGTGCTTCCGCAACTAGATAGAACTTCAAGAGCCGTACAGTCAACACTGTGTATGAATACAGAGAAGATTTAATTGCTTGCATGGAGGAAATAGAGGCCTCATCACATCAAGCAATCACTATCACCAAAGCAGGGTCAATCAGACGTATGTTAGAGGATCCCAACTTTATATTTTGGCTCGCAGTGTTCCATAAAATCATGCCCCATGTTGACATTTTGTATAATCAACTACAGCTTACATACACCGATGCTGTGCGAACAAAGAAAAATGTTGAAACATTTATTGAATGCGTTGAAAAAGAAAGGCAAAACATGGATAGTGTCAAAATTGATGTTGATCAACTACCTATGCCTGTGAAAAGAGCCCGACGTGATGAAAAATATTCATGTGACGAGGACAATTGCTGTAAAAGAGGTGTGTAATGTTATTTCCTATCAAATAAAAGAGAGATACTCTTTTTTGACACACCATTCAGCAGTTTCTCTTGTTTGATTCAAAAAAGTTCACGCACTATGAGAAAACGTTTCCCATTCAACTTTTGGAAGAAACAGTGCAGGTGTATTCATTTTTAGACAAAGAACGATTGAGAACAGAACTTTCAGTGATCTACAAACGAAAAGATTTTCAAGTCATGAACGGGACTGTGCTGTTGTTACAGTTCGTTATTGAGAATGGCTTACAGACTTCATTTTCAGAAACTCGCAAACTTTTGACCATTGTTTCTACCATCCCTATGACTACTGCGGAGGGCGGAACGGTGCTTTTCGACCTTAAAACGCATCAAGACATTTTTGAGAAGTACCATGGGGCAAGAAAGACTAACAGCATTGGCTATGTTCTCTGTGGAAAAGGGTATGATCAGGAGTATACCTAACTTTAATGAGCGTGTAATTGATGTTTTTGCTAGGCAAAAAGAAAGAAGGATGGACTTCAACTTTAAAAACTGTACATGAACTAATCATCTTACAAAGAGTGTTTTTGGAGGAGAAAAACTGTGTATAAAATGCTGAACTATGATTTCATGAAACATTTAGTTAATTTTCAATTAGCCTAGTTAACCTATTTTCAAAGTTACTTATAATCTTACATTTTTCTTTGTATCAATAAAAATAAGATTGTATTCACATTCTCTTTCTTTTATTTGCATTTTCATAAACATTTTGTTAGCCAAATAAACCAATAAATCAGTTATATTTGCTAATTACTTTCTGGGCTATAAGCAATTATTAAAATGCAAGTAGTCAAATATCGTTGCAAATTTTAAGGAGTTTCTTTTTACGAATTATTCATTCCACAGCACGAAATAACTCACAGTCTTGTACACCTTTTACAAACAAATCAATTTGGTGTTATAAAGAGCCTAAAAGGACTGAAATATTTTGTTTACTATTATATTGAGACGGTAACTATGTTGGCGACGTAAGTTAATTATCTAATCCTACTGTTATTTTCTTGTGTGCACCCCCATGACCACTTATCAGGAGCCGCCACTGATATTACTATGGTTAGAGAGGTAGTTAAAATTATCTTTTACATACAAGAGCACATATAATATATAAATAGAAGGCAGTGTTAAAATATTAAGTTTTATAAAAAGAGGTTTACTGTGTTCCCGGTTTCCTACATTACATAGCAGCCTTACTGACCTTTTTTGTAGAATGAATAGCTTGCTTGCAGCTTGTGAGTAACCCCATAAAATAATCCCATAGGTTAGAAAAACTGTGGACATAAGTATAGTATATATGCAGCTGAAGGTCTGAGGAAATAACACCCTTTAGAGATCTAATTAAGAAAATGCCCCGAGCAATCTTTGAAGCAGCATAATCTATGTGAGCTTGCCATTTAAGATTAGATTGGATGTGTACTCCAAGAAACTTGAGACCGAAATCATTTTTCACTGGGCCTATGAGCTAGTGTTATTTGTAAATCATGAATTTTTTTGTTATTAACGCATAACTTGTTAGCTGCACACCAATCGTTTATAATCAAAGTATTAGAACCAACAATACTTTTACATTCAACATCTGATTTAGAACTGACTGTAAGCCCCAAGTCATCAACAAATAAATAAGTGCTTGTACACCGCTCTCGCCAAGATTAGAAGGCAAGTCATTTATATATGCAATAAATAGAGTTGGGCCTAAAATGGAGCCTTGTGGAACTCCATAATTAACAGAGATAGTTTCAGAAATATAACCATTTAAATAAAGATATTGACTCCTATTGGAGAGATATGAGTTGAAAAAATTTACAGCAAGTTGACTGAAACCATAGTAGCTCAACTTACTTATTAGGATCCTATGGTCAACCGTGTCAAAGGCATTTGAAAGGTCATACAATCTAAAATCAACAGTATTTTTCAGTTCCAAACGCAAAACAGTCATTTACAAAAGACTGAACTGCATCAGTAGTGTTCCGTTTGGCCCGAAACCCAAACTGACAGTTACTAATTAACCCATTAGTTTCCAGATAATAAACTACTTGCTTGTGAACTAGGCGTCCCAAAACCTTTGACTCAACTGGAATTATCGAAATTGGTCTATAGTTACAGATTTGATCTCTAGGCCCCTTCTTATGTACAGGAATAACTTTATTAACTTTCAATACATCAGGAAAAATGCCAGACTTAATACATTCATTAATAGGTAAGTTGATACTTCACAAATATAGGCAGCACATAATTTCAAGATTGGAGCATTTACACCAAAACAGTCTAAGCATGTACTGTTATTTAAACTAATTATAGCTGCATAGACATCTTCGACTTTAAATTCCATAAAATCAACTTATGGAAGGGTCAAGTTGGAATACCTGTTAAGATAAAAAGAAAATGTATTATCACTAGTGGGGATATTATTACATGTACCTTCAACTGAACACACAAAATAATCATTAAAACTATTGGGTTCCAGTGTCACAGAAGAATTCACTGATTTACTATTAGGTCTGGCTGTTTGATTTATTAAACCCCAAGCAGCTCTACTCTTATTTACAGCTTTGTCAATTACACCATTATTATAATTAAATTTGGCCTTTTGAATTTCATTCTTATACACTATTTTAAGTTTCTTGTTGGTATTATTAATTATATAATGTAGCTTATCTAATTCATATTTTATTTTAACTAGGCTATCATGGTACCAGGAAACATTAATATTCTTACTTTTAAGTTTTTTAGTCTTAAGAGGCATAGAACAGTTTAGTGACCACATAAACAGATCCAGAAAGAGCTTGAACTTAGAATTTATATCAGATTCTAAACGGTATACATAATTCCAATTTATAAGGTTATATGATAAAAAAAGTGAAGTACCAATGGAACAAATGGGTCTAATTATTGACTTTTCTGAGACAGTCTGTGTTATTTTATACTCCAAAAACGCCTCAAAGAGGATGGCCAGATGATCGGAAGCAGCTGTGTGAATTACTGAAGAGTGTACTCTGTCTGGGTGAACAGTAGTCAGTAGATTGTCAATACAGCTACCCATGGTTTCACCAGCACCAAGCTACTGTCTATTTCTGAGACAGTAATATTAAGTCCAAAGCTATTGATCAAGTTTGTGGAGTTCTTTGGTTTCCACATGGTTACTGAGAAAGTTTACATTAAAATCACCAGCAATAATTAGGTTCATTTTGTTGCCATTCAGAAAGGAAAAAATATCATGGAGTTTATCATAAAATAGACAAAAGCTATTTGCTGGAGATCTATAAAAAGCTACCACTACTGTGTTGAAAGTGGGCAATACAATCGCTGCTAACTCACAAGTAAGTTCTTCCAAGAAACAAGATAATTTGTCAAATTTTATGACTTCAGTACCACTTTTAACACAAATAAATCACTCTCTGGCAAAGAAATCAGCAATTTTATATCCAAGTATCACCAAGTTCTTCATGTCTGATGAGGATGACCAGTGTTCCGCAATACAAAGTACATAAGTCCTGTATTGGTTATTTAGAATGTCAATAAAAGGAAGCTTGTTGGAAATACTGCAAACATTCCAAAATAATAGTTTAAAATTAGGTCTGTAATTTATAACATTACTAGGTAACCTAGGTAGATAGTGTTGAATTTTATTTCGGAACTTGTTTGCACTGGCTGAAGCTTCAAAACTAAGCTGTTGAGTCATTTCTGTATTAAAGGGGTCAAAACTTCCCAGTTTAAAGAACTGGATTCAATATCAACACGGGAAAACTCACTCTGAGATTTCTGTTTCGTCACTACACCTTCCAGTGGCTCTGAGCTTGGAGTAAGGACAGTGACACAGGTCATCTCGGTGGAGTCAGATACATAACCATGAGAGCAGTAGGTGCTCTACACAACCTTTACTTTCATTTTGTGTTGAAGGTGATTTCAACTCTGTCACCGCAGTGTTGCATGCACTTCTGGTCAACGGGACTTGAGGCTTAGTGCTTTCATGTAGTACTTTGTAAATACTTCTAGCTAGCCATTGTTTCCCCCTGTAATTTAAATGTAAACCGTGCTGAGTGTGCAATTGTCTGTTAGCTGTACTAATTTTCACCAAAGACACTAGAATATGTTTTACTCAAAGCCTCCAGTGATTCGTTAGATGATTTAATTTCTTGGTTTATGCAGGACCAATCTTTTAAGTCATATCTAATAGGAAAATCAACTAAGACTATTCTGTTTTTATTATATTTATTTAAAGTATCATTGATCAAAGTTATTGATTTCACAGCTTCATTATGAGCTATGTCATTAGACCCACATGCAATAACAAGAGCATCCTCAGAACCCAGGTCCTCTCCCATCAATGTTTCTGTAGTTTAATACTTACCCAGCCAAAACCTCCAGGCCTCACAAAACCAACTGATTCAAATGAATTTTGACATTTGTTCAAATGAAAAGCTAAGTCCAACCATGACTGTCAGCACACATGAGCATTTTAGGCTTATTTTTAGTTTCTGTCCTTTTATGACTATAGAGAGTTATTTCTTTTATTTCAGAGAATTCTTTAGTTTCTTGCTTCCCCAAGTTGGAAGCTTGTCTCAATTTAGAGTTAAGTGGGTGAGTACTAGGTTTATCAGTAAAATCCTCTATTTCAGAGTCGTCAGATGCACAGTCATTTTGCAACAGCTTGTAACGATTCTCTGAGACGAAATCAGGTTCTCTTATTACCTTGTTTATTATTTGTATGTTGCTTGACTTATAATGTTGGGTTTTATGCACTTTCTACCATTTGTTACCTGTGGTATTTTTTAAGACTGGGTAACAGTTTAAGCATCTCGAACTTTGTAACTATGTTATCTAAACATGCATTGCCTCTTGTTCGCTCTTCGGTGAGCCAATATGTGTGAAATGATCATTACAGATTAAAAAATAACTGGGCATCTCCTGTATTTTGTCTTACATTTATGTTACAATCTGCTGTAATTGCATAATGAAAGTTATTGTATTTTTCATTTAAACAGAATTTAAAAGTTTCTAATTTATCTAAAAAAACAGAATGTATTGGAATGTAGTGTACGATACAATGTGGCAATTATTAAACTAAGCTTAGGCAGGATAATAGCTGTAATTTCAAAATCACTGTCAGATCAAAAATCACCTATATTTATATCATTGAATTCAATCCATTCTTTATAAATATAACAGTACCACCTCCTCTATTTTTTAATTTATGCCTACAGTAAATACTTGTAATTACATAGTTCTGTAGTCTATATAAAGAACAGTCTTCCTCATAGAGCCAATGCTCATTTAGCATCAAAATATCACATTTAATACTACTTGAAAAAGTCTAAAAAATCTATTTAATGGACTGGACATTTAAATGAAATTATACTAAGAGGCTTTGTTGATTTATCTATTTCTGTCGGCCGGGGGTCTGAAGTTGGTAGTTTCTCGATGGAGAATCAGTGCCTGGAGGGGAGGTTGCTCACCGCTCAGACTCTGAGGCTGTTGTGGCTCCTTCCTGGCGGTGACCGCCTCAGAGCTATGAGTTTGACAAGCCACCTCTTTTCCTCTCATGTTGAAGTGTAGGCCCTGTCGGGCATGGAAATGTCTGTCAGCTTCACTGGCTTCCACCACAGTGACATTAGAGTACTTCTCTCTAAGTTCTTTAACCCTTTCCGCTTGGATGGGCAGCAGTGCTGACCAAATATGGCTTCTCGTAGGCTCGTATTATTTTAGCGCGTACTGTCCACTCAGATCGGATGGGCAGCGGTGCTGTCCACTATGGCGCCTGCGTGCACACAGCAGCCATGTCATTGTTGCGTCCGCACCAGCTCGGATTTATTTTCAGAGCGTCATTGACTGTGTAATATAAATAATAATGTAGTCGAAAAGTATTACAATGGAAATGTTATATTTCTATAAACTAACATGAGTTTACAATGAGTATTTAATGTGACAGTAAATAATTATAACATGATAAAAAATAAAATTGAACTGCTTATTATTGTTCCGAATACAAATTTAACTGCAGGCTAGTTGTCATCTTGTTGTTGAAATATCTGAGATGAATGGTACTTTTCAAAACAAACACCAATGTGAAGACCGGGCTCATTTTCACAAGTTTTGCAATAAAACTTCACTCTTTTCCTGGTGCCTGCAAGCCTTGTGCTCTGCTGCTACACCACAACGACGCAATCCTTCACTTTTCTACTTTCAAGAGGATATGGTAGATGAAGTTTCCTATTTAGTCGGGAAATGTCTTGCAATTGGGATGGTCTTCCTTTTTTATTTGTGTTCCTTACATCACCAACAAGCTCTAATACCAGTAATTTTCTAAACTGACGTTGAGACATTTTACCCTGGGCTTCAGACATGTTGTACAGTATATAGGTGTTCACTAGTGCAGCTTCTTGGAGCCAAAAATACACTTTCCTCCACCATTTAAGGATTTTCTTGTGAACCCATAAGAAGCTATAAAGTGGTCCGCCAAGTCCACTCCACCCATTACTTATTATACTGACATACTGCTGTAGGTTTTTTTCACTTCTTAACTACGCCTTGTTTCTTTGTCCTATGTACTATCTGTGTACCATTTCCGTAAACAGTACTCAACATCGTTACCTCATTTTTTGTCTATCCAGTAAACAAGTGAGAAACGATAATCTTTTCTGTAAAATTTCATTTTGCCTTTCTTTAATTTAAGCACAGATCTAGTACCGTTAGATTTTTACTTCCTTTTTCGAATCTGCAATGGCAATCCTATCCTATTTCTAAAGATAGTCCCTGTTAAGTGAACTTTAATATCACTTAATTCCTGGGCTAGATCCATATTTGTATAATACCTATCGGTAAATGTATGGAGCCCTTCAACAGATCCATAAGGCTCCTTAAGTTTATTCACTAAATGGAGAACTATTCGGCTTGTTGCAGCTAAGTCCGGTCTTTCCAACCGGTCTGTTGTTGATTTACCGAAGTATGGCTCTAAACAGCAAATGTAGCCAGTCTGAGAATCCGAAAGTAACGAATACCTTAATACCCCATTTGATAGGTTTTGCTTTGTTGTATACCTTAAACAGAATGCGGCCCTTGAACCCAACGGTACTTTCATCGACACTTACTGTACTGTTAGGTATGTAGACATTTCTAAACTGTTTATCTAGGTAAAGTACGACATTTCTTACTTTACTCGATCTGGATAAAATTCCTCCTGTGGAACCAACAGGAGGAGAAGCAGCATGCAGGTTCCAAAAAATCTGAAGAAACTTCTCCTTCGAAAAAAATGTCCTTAAAAAAGAGCTGATAATCTACTCAATCCTTTGAAAAGTAATCTTCAACTTTGGGCTTGTGGTTCTTTGCCATGTTCATTAAGTAACCAATAAAAGCGTTAAACTCAGTAACGGTTACCTCTTTCCAAGTCTTCCACATAGATTTTTTCCTTAAAGGAGTTACTTTCATTATCTTTTCTTGGGCGTAACGATTAGTTTCTTTTACAATCTCAGTTAATAACTCATCTGTAAAGAAAAGTTGGAAGAATTGCAAAGGGGTTGTTGGTTTTACACCTGTTGGAGGTTTAAAACCACTATTGAGTGTCCAATTGAATTTTACAAACATTTCCTCACCTTCATTCCATTCTCTCCAACCATTACAATCTTCATTTTCAGCTTCCTCATCTAGTCCATGTTGACTTTCAGTACTATTATCTTCATTGTTCATTTTGTCTGCCACATCTTCGTCTACATCACTTGAGTGTACTGAACTATCACTATCTCCACCATTTAGAATGTCCCTGACACTGCCTGGACTACAGTCAACAAACCTATATTCATTCATTGTTATCACTTTAAAAACACAAAATACAGGTATTAATACTGATATATTTTTCACTTTTATTTACAGTTATATTTACACTGATATCTACAATACTTGTTTTACACTAATATTTAATAAAATTGCACAATACTAAGAACAATAAACAATCCGTTCTAATAATGCGTGTTGGTTAACTCACTAGTGACAATGTGGTTAAAAGCGCGCTAAAACGAAAGCCTAGAATGCAATATTGACCAGATGATCAATTTCCAAGCTTTGTAATGAAACAGCTGATTGAGCTTAATGCGTTTTATTATAAAAAAATACGACAGAATAAAAAAGAGTTTATAACTTGTGGTCAACGCTGCTGTCCATCCGAGCGCTAGTAGGATTATTCAACGGACAGCACAGCTGACCATCCGATCTGTGAGGATGGCAACTCTAAAAATAAATGCGCGCGCTAGAGGAAATGGCGGTGGCCAACACTGCTGCCCATCCGATCTCTGTGGACATTCTAACATTACCGCTCCGAGAGGAAAGGGTTAAGAAGTTAGTTAGAGACTTCTTTGTTCACACAAGACCACTCCATACCTGTTTGGAAAATTAACCAAAATAATTTAGTTTTTAACCTTGTCCAAAGTTGTAAACTATATTGTCTATTACTTCTTGAGCTTCATTTTTGCCACATCATCCGTTCCACTCATCAATACCAACACATCACCCTGCTCAATAATGTTTTCAAAATGGCTGAGAGTTGAAGTTGTTAAATCTAATTACAAAGATTTAGACACATAAAACATAAAAATCTGCCAATAAAAAATGTAGATAGCCGGTTGTAACGTTTTTAATGCACAGTGAAATTTTCATTGTTTACGGCTTCATTAGGCGTGTATTACAACCATCAAAAGCTTATTTATATCAACATTATTCACTGACCGATCTTTATGATCTTGGCGTCACAATATTTGTTATTATATTTAAAGACAATTTGTTAAAGATTTAAAGTTTTATCATCTTATTTTTCTGTTATGAAGCTTTAATCAACCATCCAACTTCTTGGAACGCGATATGATAATATAATATAATATTAATTTTCATCTTGATTTTGAAAAAATAAGAAAAATAATTGTGCAAAATTTTTTGAGTTCTGTATCTTTACTGGTTTCTGAGATAAAAAATATAAAACACATACAGACGGTAAAAGAAAAGAGATAGACCATTGGTTGCATTTAGTTTTTAGCTCCTCTTGATCCATGGAACAATATCTAAAGTTTTGTGTTGAGAGTTTTTGTTACATCCTGTATATATACTGTATTGTACTAGGTTACATATTTTCATACTTTTAAAGAACGAAAACCAAGAGTACAAATAATGAAAAGCAATCTGGGCGGTGAGGTAATTGTGTTGTTTTAGGTACAGTATTTAACTAATTTTGTTTTTGGTTCCAGGAATGTTTATAGACAATGTTGTGGAAGTAGCTAAGCGAGAGTTAAGCTGGGAAGTGGATTATGTAAGAGAAGCTGAGTGCACAAAAATATTCCAAAGCTTACTCAAAGACTACCAAGATTACTACATCCCTAGGATTATAGGTAAGAGTATTGTAACATAAATTATAGCAGTATTAACAAAAATGTTTGACTGTGTAAATTATGAAGTAATGTTAGAAAAACTTATGTTTTATGGCATTGATGGAGTTTCCCTGAGATGGCTTGAAATGGCCTGAGTCCCTAATGAAGAATCATTACCAGAGAGTTGTCGTGGACAATAATGTGTGGAGTAATTATGGAAAGGTTAACACTGGAGTTCCGCAGGGCAATACTCCATAGTGGCTTCTGCAAAAAACAAAACAACACTTTCGCAAACATTATTCCAAAATTCGCAAGAACTAAACTCCTGGTTTGACAAAAACAGCTCAAAACTCAACCTTTGTAAGACTCAGTTCATAAGTTTTCATCTAAATTATTGCAAGACTCCTAAGGTTGACACATAATTTATTCCATCTCATCTTAATTCTGTAAGTCATTCGAAATTTTCTTGGATTGATTATCAATTATACTCTTTTGAAGCGTCAACACATTGCTTCCTTACTCCCTATATTAAGCATATCCTTTAAGTCAATAAATTATTCTTTGTCTCACGTAGTTTACCATCAGGTTCTAGTACAAGTGTATTTTGCTTATTTTTAATATCATATAATCTGATGTTCTAGGACAACTCCAGTAGGTCTTTGAGAATATTTCTACCACAGAAAAGGGTAGCCAGGATTCTGGCTGATGCAGGTTTTAGGTAACCTTGCAGGCAAATTTTTAAAACTTTAAACATTTTACCACTCCTCTGTATTTTCATCTTACAATGGCTGATTTTTACGAGATGTAACCTGACTATTGTTACATCAGGAGTCATGAGCATTCACATTTTACTAGAAACTCTTCTTTACTACAATACCCATTTCAAAAAAACTAGCTTCTTTGAAAAATCTCCTTATTACAGCTGCATTACCATTTATAACCATTTCCTAACCAAAATTAAAATCGAACAACAATTACTTAAGAAGTTTAAAATGAAACGAGTTTATATTTGCTCAGTGTTTTTATAGTATTGAAGAATATTTAACACTTGCATCATAACTATTACCATGACATGGAGCTGAGACTAATTTCTTTTTTAAATTTTATAACTTTTTATATCTTTAGACATTTTAGATTTGTAAAAACTGTAAAATTTTAATCCTTTCCTTAAATAGGAAAGAATTTTTAAATTATAAATGTTGTAGTCTTTTTAATATTATGACATTCTAATTCAGTATATGTGTATTACAAAGCCAATCCAAAAAGTAATAACATCAAATCTTATGTTTATTCATGTGATAAAATTAGGTTATGTTTGATTTTTATTTTGTTTATTTCATTAACCTTTCCAGCGTTATTGACGCGGATCCGCGGAGGGCCACTACAAGCTCAAAACGTTATTGCTGTGGATCTGCGTTTTTGCATTCTTTATTTTCTTACTGCTATGTTAGTTGAATATTTTTCTGCTAGATGGTTTTAGTAGTCATGCGACATACAGACGGGTTGCCCTGCCTCGAATTCTGTTACAATGGGAGTGGCAGTTGCTTCTAATTGGCCAAACACTGTCTAGCGGGTGTGGCCCCGCGCCTTTCACAAAGTCATTGACGGGAGCTCCCGTCAAGGCAATCTAGCCAGTTAGTTTAGTGAGAAGCGTCCGGTACACACATACAGTATGTATTTCGGTTATCGCTAATTTTCTGTTGTGTCCTATTCTTTTTAAAGTAAATTATTCATATTATAAAACAGCAGTTTCCACTATTTATTTAGTGTTTTTTACCATTATTCGTGTGAATGGCGAATCCAGACGATTCGGAATTTGAAGATTTAGTAATTCTGAGCAATTACTTGGTCAAACCCTAAACTTTTGAATATTTTACTACGGTCATAAGGATGTTATCAGAAAGCAAGAAACATAATTCAAGCCCCGCAAGGCTGTCCTACAGGTTGCCGAGCGATAAGAAGGTTTAAAGTCCATGCGATAACAGTGGCTTGCGGGAGACGCGCGGAATGTCAGTTGTGACAGCCCGCCACCAAATAAACACTCTTTGTCTACTTTTGTATTTTCTAATTTTATTGGTTCGTAATATAGTATATGTTTATCTGTAAAACTGTGTTTCATTCCCCTACTTACTGAATAAATGATAAAAATATTAGTGACAACTATAGGCCTACTGCTATTCTACAATATTCTCAAAAGTTAAAAATTAGCCTAGGAAATCCAAAAAGGGCTAAACAAATTTTATTTACCGTTAAATAACTCTATTTTGACATACAGAAATGAAAATAAATTTAACTTTAAACATTGGAAATTAAAAAAAAATTGTAACGTTATAAAAGATTAGGTCTAATTTGTCATGACGCTTAAAGGGTTAATAAGCGTGTTTCTGATGAAGAGTTTCCAGGAACCCAAAAATTAAAAACATGAATATATATAATATTATTAGGCTGTGATAGTTCTGTATATACTTTATGTATTTATTTGTTTATCATCTTGAATTTTATTTTATTGTTAGGCAAAGTTTTAGTTTATGATAGTGCATTTGTTCATATACATTCAATATCGTTCAATAAAACTGACATATCTCAGTTTTAAGTATTATAAGAGCAAAAATGTTCACTATTCTATTCTTACTTAAACTATCAATCAATAAGTGAATTAAGTTTCATGTATTAAATTAAATTATTGTGTATCGCATACACAAATTTATTAATAAAAATTAAGCAATATTTCAAGTTAAATATTATTAAATCTTCTTTATATAAGCTTTAGTTTTAGACCTGGAGATTACAAAAGAACTCTAATGTACTAGGTTGTGGGATTAACATGTAACTGCACATGGATAAACATCTTGTATTCATGATTCAGAAATAAATGTTGACAGTAGATTGTTTTTGTAAAGAAATCGGTAAGTTAGTCCCAATGTCAATTAGAACACATGGAACATATTCATGGTAAAATTGACACAGAAAGAATTATTTTGTTTTACTGTCGTTACCCAATCCATATAGACCAGTATTAGACAAAATAATACATTTTTAAATGGTTTATGGTATTATTGTTTCCATAGTTAGCATGAAATATCTGGCGGATCCCGCCTCCACCGCCATATCAAATCTGAGAAGGTTGGTTATGTAACAGTTTAAATGTTACACAATCTCATGTTATAACATTCAAATAAACTACTGTGACCCTGACTGGACAGAGAGCAGAAAATGTCTGGTGGATCCCGCCTCCACCGCCATATCAAATCTGAGAAGGTTGGTTATGTAACAGTTTAAATGTTACACAATCTCATGTTATAACATTCAAATAAACTACTGTGACCCTGACTGGACAGAGGGCAGGAAATGTCTGGTGGATCCCGCCTCCACCGCCATATCAAATCTGAGAAGGTTGGTTATGTAACAGTTTAAATGTTACACAATCTCATGTTATAACATACAAATAAAGTACTGTGACCCTGACTGGACAGAGAGCAGAAAAATGTCTGGTGGATCCCGCCTCCACCGCCATATCAAATCTGAGAAGGTTGGTTATGTAACAGTTTAAATGTTACACAATCTCATGTTATAACATACAAATAAAGTACTGTGACCCTGAACTGGACAGAGGGCAGGAAATGTCTGGTGGATCCCGCCTCCAGTGCTGTATCTAATCTGAGAAGGTAGGTTGCTTAATAGTTAGTCAGCAAAAGGAGGTCAGATACATTCTGACAAACATTGTACTTCATTGGAAGTGAGTATTTGTATTTAGATTACAATTAACTAATACACAGTGCAATAAAAACTTGCCCCTATGCTTTCTCTTTCCAGATGACTTATGTACACCTCAAATATTGACCACCGAGCTAATAGAGGGGGTTCCGGTCGATAAATGTCAAGACATGGACGAGCCAACACGCAAACAACATCTGTCAGCTGGTCATGCAACTTTGTCTTCGAGAACTGTTCCAGTTTAGATACATGCAGACGGATCCTAACTGGTCCAACTTCTTCTACAATGTCGATACTCGACAGGTAACTTAAAAAATTGTACATTACCTCCCAAGTAACAGGGCAATTTGAAGATGCAAGTATTTGAACAAACAAAAATTAAAACTAATCACAGCTCTTAATTTAAAACTTGTTTAAAACAGCATAAACTATTCTTTTATATATTGTGCAATTGAAACGTAATACATTTATGTGACTTCTATCACAGAATAGTATATGTTCATGAAACATACTTTTCAGATCAATTTAGAGTCTATATACAAATTACACAACAAAGTGATGCATGCAAAGAAGTTAAGTTACTAAAAATTTGTTTACATTTTAGTGAGTAAATTTTCTAATAATTAACCACAGTTTTTAACGCTATTTAAGATTTTAGCGATTAGGTAAGTACTAATCTACCTTAAAAATGTCCTAAAACATAAAAAGGTCAAAATTGGACCCCAAAGACTCTTTTGAAACAGTCGACAATAACTATACTAGATGAAATTTTGCTGGACTGTTTTGAACTAAAAAGTACCAATTCCAGCTCTAAATGTTAATAATATTTTTCAGCTTATAAAGAAACAAAAGTATAGACTCATTGTTAATGTGCTGTTCACTGTACAGTTTTATTAAATGTTAAGTATTAAATATAAAAGACAATGTTACTATCTAAACATTTCTGTAAGTTTGAAGACTGATATAAAATCCATCTTGGTTCACTTTTGACAGAGTAGGCTTCCCTGATCTGTGATATATATTTTATTGGTTGGCAAACAAGTCAAAATCGTGTGGAACCAAACATACTAAAAACAAAGTAAATTACAATGTCCATAAATAAACTTTCGTGATTGTGTTAACAACATCGTCAGACCCACTGCATTGTCAGCACATGTGGGTCTGATGATGTGCTCATTGAGTACGAAAGGTCTCACAAAAATAAAAACCTATATTATTGGAGTGTTTGTTTTAAATTAATATCTAATTTCCAATAAGAAAAGACCTTTAAGAATGTACTGTTTAAACATATTTTCTTGATCATGGAAAGAAGGCAAATTTAACATTGGTTATTATTATTATATAATTATAGTTCATGCAAAGCCACCAGTAACTGTTAGTGTTTTTATAAAATGTCCAATGCTCTTTTTATGCATGTCTACAAAACCAAAGACTCATTTGATTTGAGAGGAAATTGGAATAGTTTCATTTAAATCTTAAAAATTATGGTTATAAGGAAAATAAAACAAGTTAGCTACATCACGTAACTTTGATACATTAGTTTTAAAATAATTATTAACCCTCCAACTGAAGATCGATAGCACAGACGTTTATTAATACCGCCGTCTGTGAACTGATGAAGATGGCACAGCCGTCAGTCAACTTTGCACTATTATTACGCAAAAACCGTTTTTATTATAAAGACAAAACTTGCAGTTGAATCTTCTACTCATAAATACTAATTCACTTTATATTGTTTGTATTCATAATATCACTCATTTGTCAGCTGATATTGATCCAAATGCCGCATGGCATACAGCTGACAGACTATGCAGCTGGTGATGCACTGCACGGCCTTGATGTTCTTTGTTGCTAGGTTATTATATAGGCTAGTTGGTTATAATTTATTGTTATGTTATGAAATTGGGCGATCCTCGTTGTTCAAATTATGTACATGAACTATTGGATGATGAAAATATTAGTTCTGATGATGAAAAGTGACATATTAGCAAATAAAGTGCATGATGCTATTTCTTTGTCAGATTTGTTGTCAGGTAGTCTGGATGATTTTAAACCGGTTAGATAGAATGTGAGAGTTGGGTTGTGAAAAATTGGTGGTGACAGTGAAAACAATTCATCATTATCTGATATTCCTCTTGCCCAAAAAATTTATCAAACACCAATATGGATACGCATTGCCAAAAAAAGTTGTACATACTTTACATTTTTATAAAAAAAAGTTTGTTTGTGTTGTAAATAAGTGTATATATTTGTTAATAATCTTTTTTCACTACAAAATTTGTGTTAATTTTGTACATTTACAGTACCGTTACCTTACTATCTCAAGTCCATATGATAGTTACATGGAGTGTAACTTAGAAAACAAAATAATTTACAATACAACATTTTTCAATTTATTGTAGAAAAAAAAATACTTCTAGTAAGTGCATATTTGTACTAAATCAAAAATTTTCTCTAGTTTCTGACAAAAAAAATTATAACACCTTATTACTTAGCATTCAGCACATATTTTTTTAATTTCCAAAAAAATAGTGTATCATTTTGGGAGTTTCTTATTATCAGTCGAAAGGTTAAATGTTTTGTTTTATTTCACAGTTGAATTTTGTTGGACTTTGGTGCATCTCGTACTTATGACAAGTTCTTCATGGACCAATACATTCAAGTGATAAGAGCAGCTGCAGATGGCAATAAGGACAGAGTATTGGAAATATCCCGTGAGATGGGTTTCCTCACAGGCTATGAATCAAAAAGGTGAGTAAATAGTTCTTTATTTCAAAAACAGTTTGAATATAAACAGGAAATAAAATTAGATGACTCACCAAGGTTAATATTGGGACCCGTCAACACAGCAAATGGAAGTTTATAGGTCTGGCTGTAGGATCTCGCTGTAAACTGTGTTTCACTGAGCCTTCAGTATTTCATGTCTTTCCTGTGTACTGTGGACTATATATATTAGAATAGTTCCATTGCATTGTTTTTCTCTATGATTCTTATGAGATATGTTAATAAAGTATGCAAAGTCCCTTCACTGGTCAATTATTAAATTTAGTGTCCATCTCAGATCAGTTAAGGGGAGGCGGTACCCCAGAAAAATATTTTTTTTCACATTTTTTTTTTTATTTTTTTTAAAATGTTAAGCGGCTTTTTCTGCACACAATGATATATAATACATGTATATTTGAAAATTGTTAAACCTACAGAAAAAAAAGTTTTAAAATATGCTTACATCATGTTTCAGGAAGAAATTTGTGACAGCGCTTGCGTTTATTCACACATGTACTATTATACATATGACCTTTTATTTTTCTGTGTGCTATAATTTGCTTTTGTTGTGTTGGCAGGCCTGAACTAACTTCTATTTCATCAGCTTTGAGTTCTGCTTCTGACTTTATATACTGTTTGTTTATTGTTTTGCTTAGTGTTTTGGTGCTTTGTGAAGTGATATAGTGAGTGTTAGTTAGTAATTTATATTTATTATTGCTAACAAGATTGTTTATGTATAAATATGCCTCGTGTTAAAAGTAGTTATGCTAAACCCCGTAAAGGAGTTGGTGGTAGGAAAAGAAAACCAGCCAGTCCTAACCCTAATGAGATGTCAAAAGATGAGTCTACCCCTAGGCCTGAAATGTCAACACAATCTCAGTCAAGCTCTTCAAAGAAAATAAACATAGATAAGTATGAGATGTTTAATTGTGATGAAAACTATGACAATGAAATTATTAACATGCAAATTTTATCAGATCAACTTTTTAGTTCATCACTTTGTAAAAATTGCAAGAAAAAGTGGTTTACAAGTGCGTGCTGCTCAACATTTGGCCTGGCTTTTGAGATGGAGATTTATTGTTGCCATTGTAAATATGTACATAAATTTAATAGTTTCTAGGAATATTAATTTAGAAAAAAAGACTCTATTTGATGTAAATATTAGACTAGTGTATGGACTGAGGTCTATCGGGAAAGGTATGGCTGCAGGCAAAATGTTATGTGGCGTAATGAATCTTCCGCAACCTCCAACAAAACCGTTTCGATATAATAAATTTTTAAAAGACAAGGCTAAACAGGTAATGGATGAATCCATGAAAACTGCTGTGGATGAGGCTGTTGAGGAAAATAAAACCTTAGGTAAGAACGAACGCGACTTAAAAGTAGGTATTGATGGCACTTGGCAACGGCGTGGCTTTAGCTCTCTAAACGGAATTGTTACTTGTACAAGTGTTGACACAGGAAAAGTTATGGACATAGAAGTGTTATCTAAATTTTGTAATTGTTTGGACAAACAACAACATGAGGCTATTTGTTCGGCAAATTATCAAGGCTCAAGCGGAGGTATGGAGTCAGCTGGAGCCTTAGCTATTTTTCACCGATCAGTAAATAAGTATAATGTTAGGTACTTAGAGTATTTAGGTGATGGAGATACAAATAGTTTCAAAACTATTGCAGACAGTAAACCTTATGGTGAAGTGGAAATACAGAAAACTGGAGTGTATAGGCCATATTCAAAAAGAGAATGGGGGTCTAGGCTAAGGAAACTAAAAAGAGACTCAAAAGGCGTAACACTTTCTGATGGCGGCAAACTAGGTGGAAAGAATAGACTAACAGATGGCATAATTGATCAATTGCAAACCTATTATGGAAATGCTATTAGGAAAAAAAATACTGATAACCTACAGAACATGAAGGCAGCGGTTTGGGCCATATATTTTTCATAAACTTTCGGACGGACGACAATCCCTCAGCATGGCCTTTGCCCGTCAGGAGAAAAGAAAATACATGGTGTAAATACAACAAGGCAAAGCACACTAAAGAGAGCCATATTCTCATAAGAACAGCATTCCTTCAGCTATAATGTTAGCCTTGAAACCAATCTTTCAGGCTTTAGCAAATCCTGACCTTCTTACGAAAAATGTTTTACCACGGTAAGACGCAGAATGTCAATGAAAGCATCAATAATGTCATCTGGTCTAGAGTGCCAAAAAAAGATTTTGTGACATTGAACACACTTGAGTTTGGTGCTTATGATGCTATTTCTACTTTTAATGATGGCAACATAGCAAAATGCAAAATGCTTAGAGCAGTAGGCATTGAACCTTGCAAGAGGACAATTGACGCAATGAAAAGTTTTGACTACGAGGCGAGTGCGACGAGCAAATTGTGCGAATAAGTGACTTTCAAAGACAAGCAAGGAGACAAACCAGGAATTTAAAAAGAAGGATTGAGGAGGATTTTGAAGAGGAGCCTGCATATGATCCAGGAATGCACTAATGCTACGGTAAATAAATTGCATGTTTTTTTTCTATAATTTTGTTATTGTTTACTCTATTTGTGGCTGGGTTATAAGTTTCTATTTCATAATTTTCTCTGTTATTTCTCTTATAAATGTATTCTAAACTCAAAAATGTTTGAAATAATATAGCCTAATTAATTTTTTTTGTAATTATCTTTCACTCCGTTATGACTATAGGCCTAACCCGCATCGCGTTACTTTTGATATACAAATTTGTCCAATATAGATTAATTCTAAAATATTAAAAGCATATATAGGCCTATTCTATTAATATAAAGATCACATTTAATTATAAAAACCAATTACATATCATATATAGGTAAAAATTATTATATAACATAGCTTAAATAGGTCATTATTATTCGTTTTTTTTGCGATTTCCCCCGCAAATTTACTTTTTTACAGTTTTTGCACACAAAGGTACACGTTTCTCAGAAACTACTTGGACAATCAACTTGAAACTTTTACACACATTTATATAGGTATTTTGGCACCTACTGAGTTTTTTTGAGATGCCTCCTATTTATAATTAGGTACCTAAAAAAAATATTCTAAATTCCAAGTTTGATATTTCAATATGGGTTTGAAAAAAAAAATCATAAAAAATTTATTTTTTAAGATACAAGCACCAAAAAAAACTCAGTAGTTGCTTAAATACCTATATATGTTGTATAAAAAAATTTAGGTTGATTGGTCCATTAGTTTCTGAGATAATGGTACCTATGTTAACATTACAAAGATAGGTGGGTACCGCCCTCCCTTAAGGATATGGAGGTGGATTCCTTTTAAGACTGCCAGGAATTCACAGCCCACTGCTTCGTATGCTAGCCTTCTGCTCTAGCTTTGGTGTGTCCTAGTGAAGCAGAAAATTTCTGGCAAAATCTTATGCAAACTCTCATCTTCTACTTCAGAGATTATTTTTGAAGCAGAATTGCCAAGTTTGTGCAAATTCTTTGCTCAAGACCAGTTATAGTGGAATGTGACACAAAAACAGGTAATAATACACAAACAAAATACAAGTGCTGATTCAATGACTGAGCCAGTTCCTAGTGACAGACTGGGACGGTCAGTCACATAATAGTCGAACAGTGAAGGGAAGTTGGATACTTTTCTAACAGACCTTTTTTTGTATATTTGCTTATTTATGTAATTTTATTTACACAAGACATACTTTTTAGATAATGGAAGATGCACATGCTAACGCTGTCCTGATATTGGGTGAAGTTTTCTTACAAGAGAAGGGAGAATTTGATTTTGGTGCACAAGATACTACAAAACGCATTCAGCAACTCGTTCCAACAATCATCACACATCGTTTGTGCCCCCCACCAGAAGAAATTTTATTCCCTTCACCGGAAACTGTCTGGAGTTTTTCTGTTGTGGCTCCAAACTTAAAGTAAAAATGAATTGTCGAGATATGTTCTTGGAAGTATATGAAAACTATAAGTTCTCATAATGTACTTAGTAATTTTTGCTTTGGGTTTGGCATCTTTTTTTAATAGGGAATAGAAGAGAAATTTTCAATGGTGAAAAGTAATTCAGATCAAGCACTACTTTGATTGTGAGAAACTTGATTGCAGTTCAATGATAGTTGGTTGTGGTGGAAAATAAGCCAGCACAAAAACATCATAAGAGCAAGATGGCCCGTCCCTCAAACAGTGATGCTAGATGGGTATGGTGATAAGGCATCTGCTGCATGATGAGAGTCAGTTGTCTCCTCACCTATAAAACTTGTGTAACTACTGCAAAAATTATTACACTGCAGTTCATAAAATTCCCAAATAATAAAATGTGAATTGATTATTCTAATTCATCTCACGCACAATGCATGTTTCATGATTCTTTATTTAAAGTTTATTATTGATGATGGACTATTTGAAAGGATAACCGGACAGGTAATAAAGCAATAAATCACAAAAAATGTATGAATATAGTATAATTGTTATATTAATTTAATTTACTCTATACTAAGAAAAATAAAAGGTAATAACTGAGTTCATTATACAATAAAATGTTTTATTAACAATGGTGTTATTATTTATACAAAAATATAAAATTCAGTTCAATAAATGAAATTTCACCAATCACTGAAGTGCTTATGTAATGTCCACTATAACAGATAGTCTGAAACTGGGACAAGTTTCTCTGCATCACTACATGCCCACACCCACTCTGGTGTCACAGCACTGATGCCAAACTCTTCTGCCAGCTGTAATTTTATAAACCAAACATATTAAAGTGCAAACATAAGATATTATAAATAAATGTGTACAATGGTAAATTTTAATATAATATGTTCCCCAATGGTAAATAATGATGTGGCTAAAAATAGCATGTACAACAAAATATGACAAAGGAAAATCTATACTGCTTCATTGAGTAGTTGTTGAAATGGTAAATTTTATATTACTAGTAAAGTGTTATATTAGCTGAAGTAACTCTATATCTACTGCTCATATGCACATTACAATATTACAGAAGTAACAAACTGATTGATATTTTTTGTACTTATTAGTTCAAGTGACCACATTGTGTGCTGTAGTTAACAAGTGAGAGTTCACATGTCCTTTCTGGATGCTAGACTATGCTTACTTTTTTTATTATTTTCCATTTCCAATCAATAGGAAATCTTTTCAAAAATATCATCTGTGTCTCAGAATACACTTCTTTAACCCTCGAGCTGGCAGTTGAAATTTCCTCAAGTGGCAGGCCATTTTGAGGTGTTTTGCAGTAGTATTGGTTTTATTTTTTTTTAATATAATTTGATTATAAACCTATATGTATTATATATCACTGTTTTCACAAGAAAATTTACTTTTTATTCATGGAAACAAAAACCCAAAAATATAAGAAATTTATAACTTTTTTTACTAAGTTTGTTTTCAAAAAATAAAAAAGGTATTGTAAAAGTGGTGGGGGTGCACCTATAAAAGACATATTGTGTGGAAAAAAATATTTCCAAAATACCCAAAATGTTGAAAATTTTTTATTTAGTTTTAGAAAATGTATAGTTTACTACACTTTTTTTAATTATTAAAACATTTATGAAACACTCTAATCTGAAGATAGTACAATACGGCTAAATTCGTTGCTATGGATACGACTGTGTTACAAAAATTCATCAAAACCTTAATTATTACTCAAAAAATTCA